>NC_037678.1:78700418-78953571 GCF_003255815.1 Theropithecus gelada | reverse complement strand
GGGTTATCTGGTATATTTCCTTTCTCAGCCCTAGAATCAGCAGTTTCTCAAAGGAACCCTGCTTCCTGTTATTGGAGAATGGTATTGTAAACCAAAATCTGGGTCCAGGGTATGCTCATTGCCCCTGGGGTGTCAGCATTATTTCTAGGTCATCTCAGTGGACAAAGCAGGGAAACGTGTCTGTGTATACTAACCTATGTATACACTCATATGTCTAATTAATTCTATGTATATTCATCTCTTTCTATTTCAAGGTAAACATGAGTTAATAGTGATATTTCCTACTGTCATCCTGTACCACATAGCTCATTCTAACCTTTTCCCTTGCTTACCTGTAACTTCCCTCTCCAACAGTGAGAAACCTGGTTCTTACTTTCTACCAACAGTTTATTTATCTGTACAATCCCAGCATATGTGCACAGTTTTAGAATGGTTAACCAGTACTCTAGTGAGAAACAAGTTCACTCAACTTGAGTACAATGCTTGTGTGTAGTTTCTTTTGCTTTTAGTCTTACAGTTTCCACTAATTTCCAAAGTTATCTGGGTCATCTCCTTTTCCCCCAGTTCATTCATGCAGGTTATGCTAGACACTTGTAATACCATTAGGTTCCTTTGTCGTAATCTTCATTTCATTCTGGGGTTTGCAGAAGTTACAATTGATTTTATAAGTTTGTATACACTGAGATTAACTCTTTGTGCTGTAAAGATCTATGGGTTTTGACAAATGCATAGTGTCATGTATCAGCCACTACAGTATAAGACAAAATAGTTTCACTGACCTAAAAATTATGATTGTTTTACTTATTTGATCTTCACTCTTCCCAGACTCCTACTAATCACTGACATATTTCTATCTCTATTGTTTTTTCTTTCCTAAAATGTCTTATAAATGGGATAATACAATATGTAGCTCTTTGAGACTGGTTTCCTTCACTTACCAATATACATTTAGGATCTGACTGATAATCCGTTAATTTATATTGCTGAGTAATACTCCACTGTAGAGAAGCTGTCAAACTACCTTTTAAAGGAATTGTTTCATTTTGTTTTCTGTCCAGCAATGAAGGAAAATTCCTTTTGTTCATTTCCTCACTAATGTTTTTGATGGACAATTTCATCCCTGCCCCTGGCCTCCGCCCATTTTAGCTATTGTAGTAAGTATACAGTGATATCTCATTGTTGTTTTAATTTGCATTTCCCTAATAATATTTGATGTTGAACATAGTTTCATATATCATTTACCATCTGTATATCTTCTTCAGCAAGGTAGCTGCTCAGATCTTTTGCCCAGTTTTTTAAAAATTGAGTTGTTTATTTTCTCATTGCTGAATTTTCAGTGTTATTTGTATATTCTGCAACAAATCTTTATGAGATAAGTGCTTTGCAAATTTTTTTTCACCAACTGGGCCTCCTTTTTTCAATATCTTAACAGTATCTTTCATAGATCAAGAGTTTTACTTTTGAAAAAGTCTAACATCATTGTTTATGGATTGTGTTTTGTTATATATAAAAACATATCACCAGGCTGGGCATGGTGGCTCACACCTGTAATCCCAGCACTTTGGAAGGCTGAGGTAGGTGGATCACTTAAGGTCAGGAGTTCGAGACCAGCCTGGCTAACATGGTGAAACCTCATCTCTACTAAAAATACAAAAATTAGCTAGGCATGGTGGCACATACCTGTAATCCCAGCTACTTGGGAGGCTGAGACACGAGAATCGCTTGAACCCAAAAGGTAGAGGTTGCAGTGAGCCGAGATCACACCACTGCACTCCAGCAGGGGCGACAGAACATGACTGTGTCTCAAAACAAATAAACAAACACACAAAAAATAAACAGAACTTATCACCAAACACAAAGTCAAAGATTTACTGCTATGTTTTCCTTCCAGAATTTTTATCATTTTGTATTTTACATGTATGTCTTTGATTCACTTTGAGTTAACTTTTTTTCTAAAATGTGAGGTCTGTATCTAGGTTCATTTTTTGACATAAATTTTAGCACAGTTTTTGAGGACTATTCTTTATCCATTGAATTGTCTGGACTTTGTCAAAAATTAGTTCGCTGGATATGCACAGGTCTGTTTTTGGTCTCTGTATTCCATTTCATTCATCAATATCTTCATTCTTTTGCCAATATGGCACGGCTTCAGTAGAGTAGCTTTATAGTAAGTCTTGATGTTGGGTACTGTGAGTCCTCCAAATTTGTTCTCAGTATTCTGTAGACTAGTTTAAATCCTTTTTTTTTCAAATGCATTTTAGAATCAGTTTCATCTTTTTATTATAACCATCTTAGTGAGTGTGAAGTGGTATCTCATTATTGCTTTGATTTGCATTTCACTAATGATTAATAATGTTGAGCACTTTTCATGCCCATTTTAGACATTTTTGTATCCTCTTTAGACAGATGTCTATTCATAGCTTTTGCCCATTTTGAAAAATTGATATATTCCTCCCTTTAGTACCAAGTTTTATGAGTTATTTATATATTGTGAATATAGATACATTATCAGATATGGGATTTGCAAATTAATTTTATGTTTTGATGTTATTTCAAATAGTATTTTTTTTCTGAAACTTCAAGTTCCAATTAGTGATTGCTGGCATGTAGAAATCGAGTTTTTAATATGAATCTTGTCTACTGTGATCTTGTTCTACTCATAAATTCTGGAAGTTTTTGTTTGTTTGTTTGTTTGTAAATTTTGGTAGATTTTCTACATAGACACAATTTTTATCTGTGAATACAGTTTTGTTTCTTCCTTTCCAATCTCTATACCTTTAATTTCTTTTCCTAATATTATCACACTAGCTAAGACTTCTGCTATGATGTTGAACAGGAGTGGTGAGAGGACATCCTTGTCACTCTCAAACTTAATTGTTGGGGAACTATTCAGTCTCTCACAATTAAGTATGATATTCACTATAGATGTTTTATATATGCTTTTTAAGTTAAAGATGATCCCTTCTATTCCTAATGTGTTGAGTGTTTTTGTCAATGGGTGTTGAAATTTGTCAGAAGTTTTTTTTCTAAACCTATAGCTGTGATCATATGTTTTTTCTTATTCAGTGTACTAATATGTTATGTTGCATTGAATGATTTATGAATGTTGAAGCAACTTTAGATTTCTTAAATGAACTACATTTGGTCTTACTATGTAATCCTTTTTATATGTTGCTGGATTCAATTTGCTAGTATTTGTTCAGAAATTTTTTGTTTATGTTCAAGGAGACATGTTGGTCTGTAGTTTCTTTTCTTTGCAATGACTCCATCTGGTATTGGTATTAAAGTAAAGCTGGCTTCATAAAACGTGTTAGGACACATTTTGAGAATACATAAATGTGCCCTAAAATGTATTTTATGTATCCTTAAAATGTGTCTCTTTGCATTTATTTTCCAAAAGAGATAGCAAAACACTGCTGTTATTTCTTTCTCAACTTTTAGGTGGAAATCACTAGTGAAGCAACTGGGCTTGGTGTTTAATTATTGGGGCAGTGTAAAACTACTAATTAAATTCCTTAATAGATACAGGGTTATTGAGATTATTTATTTCTCTTTGAGTGAGTTTTTATAATTTGTGTTTCCTCGAGTTGGGTTTACCTAATCTAAGTTATCAAATTTGTGGGCATAGACTTTTGCATATTTCTTTATTATCTTTTAATGTCCATGGAGTTAGTAATGACATTGGTAATTTGAGTCTTTGTTAAAATTTGTACATTCTGCCCATGTCTTATCAATTTTATTGATTTTGTTAAAGAACCAGCTTTTGGTTTTACTCAATGTCTCTATTTTTTTCCTAATCTCAATTTTAATTTTTATCATTCATTTTATTCTAAATTCTTTAGCTTTAAATTTTCTTCTCTTTATTCCTAATGTGGAAGCTTAAGTTATACATTTTAAGATTTTCCTCCCAGCAGTCATTAGTGGAAACCTTTTAAAATATGTTATATAATTTCCTATAAATACTGCTTTAGTTGCATCCCACAAATTTTGATGTTATATTTTCATTTGTATTTAATTCACAACATTTTAAATTTTCTCTTGAGACTTCTTTTTTAATTCAAGTGTTATTTAAAAGAGTGGTGTTTAATATCTAAATATTTTGAGTTTTTTCCAGCTATTTTTCTGTTATTTATTTCTAATTTAATTCCATACCACCTAAGAGTTCTCTTTATATGACTTTTATTCATTTAAATTTGTTAGGTGTTTTGTCATGGCCAGAATGTGGCCTCTGCTAGTGAAAGTTCCATGTGTGCATGAGAAGAATGTGTATTCTGCTGTTGTCAGATGAAATATTCTATAGATGTCAATTAGAGCAAGTTGATTGATACTGCTGTTCAAATCATCTGTATCCTTATTAATTTTTACCTGCTTGATCTATCAATTAGTGACATAAAGGTATTGAAATCTCCAACTATGATATTGGATTTGTCTCTTTATCCTCTCAATTATGTCACGTTTTGCCTCACATAGTTTTCTACTCTGTGGTTAGGTACATAATTGTTTAGAGTAGTTTTGTTTTTTTGGAGCGTTGGCCCCTTTGTCATTATGCAAAGCCTTTATTTATCTCTGATAATCTGCTATGTTCTGAAGTCTGCTTTGTTGGAAATTAAAATAGCAAATCTACCTTTCTTTTGATTCATTTTAGGATAGTATATATTTATTATTCTTTTACTTTTAACCTACCTGAGTCTGTATTTAAGGAAAGTTTCCTATAGACAGCATAAAGTTGTATTTTTGTAATTAATCTGACAGTCTCTGCCTTTTAACAGATGTTTTTGGATTATTCTTATTTAAAGTGATCATTGATACTATTGACTTAAAATGTAACATGTTTATAACAACTTTTTATTCACCTTAGTTGTTCCTTTTTTTTTCTTTTAATTTCTCTTTTCTATTCTTCCTTGAGCTTCCTATATGATTTAATTTTTATTTTTTTCTCTTGGTTATACATTTTAAAAATTTTTAAATCTTTTTAGTGGTTTTCCCTGGGTTTACAATGTACATTTTTAAAACAATCCAGGTTCACTTTCAAATATTGCTTTAGGTGTAGTGCAGGTATCTTATAAGAGACTAATTTTAATTCCTCCTTCCCATCCCTTGTGACATTGCTGTCACTTAATTCACTTATCTCTGTGTTCCTGTATATGTATTTTCCCAGTCAATTCATTCAAGATGCTCCTTTTTTAAATCATCTTTCTGCAATTTGAATATAGTATTTCTAGGTTTTTTTTCACTTAATATTTACCTTTTTGGTGTTCTATGATCTTGAATTTGTAGTGTGTTGTCTGTCATTAATTTTGTAAAGTTCTTGGGCATTACTAATTCAAATATTTCTTTTGTCCTTTTTTTTTTTACCTTTTGATATTCTAAGTATATGTACATTAAACTTTTGATATTATTCCATAGTTCTTGGATATTCTATGCTGTGTCTTTGACATTCTCTTTTTTTCTATTTGTGTTATATTTTGGAAAGCTTCTATTCATTGATTTATTCCTCAACTGTGTTGAGTCTAGTAATGAACCTGCCAAAGTCATTCTTTATTAGTAATACTATTTTGTTTTTTAATTTTTAGCATATCAATTTGATTTTTTCTTAGCACTTTAATTTCTCTAAATAAGACCAGACATTACCCATCTGACTTTGCATAATGTTTACCTTTTCTATTAGAATCCTTAACATATAATCATAGTTATTTGAATACCATGTCTGGTAATTCCAACACCTGTTTCATATCTTAATGTGATTCTCATGGGTTTTTTTTTGTTTCTTCAATGTTTCTTTTTTTTTTTTGTCACCAGACACTATATCTCACACTCCATCACTTAACAATGTTAGTGTAGTGCAGGTATCTTATAAGAGACTAATCCTAATTCCTCCCTCCCATCCCTTGTGACGTTGCTGTCACTTAATTCACTTATCTCTATGCTCTTGTATATATAAAGTATCAGCCGATCACTAATCAATATTATCTCTGCACACCAATGAGAATTCCTTACAGAACTTTATATAAAACACTCCCTGTCCTGTTTTTTTTCTTTTTTCTTTTTTTGCCTTTAAAATCTGGCTGTAACAAAGGCCAAATGGAGCTTATATCCAAGGTTGCTTGAGTCTGAGTCGTCTAGGCAGCCATCCTTATTTTGGCTCAAGTAAACTCTTTAAATCACCTTTTGTGATTCATTCTCTTCCTTTTAGGTCAACCTATTTCTGGGATGAATTGACTTTTTAGTTTTTCCTCTTACATGAAACAAAAAGTATAACGCTAAGGCAAAATTCCGTTCCCCAAATAGGATAATGTCTTATAATTGTCATCCGGCAAATTCCATACCCTTGGAGATTAGGCTTTTGTTAGGCAGAAGACTCTGGTATGCTTTTAAAACTAATATGTACTATGGACTTTTGTTAATAATGATATACTCCTAGTGCTTCATCTGCTGTAACAAATGTTCTCATTAATGCAAGATGCTAATCGGGGAAAACTATTTGTAGGGGAAAATAAAATATATGGGAACCCTCTATACTATCTGTTCAATGTATTTGCAAACCTGAGACTATGCTTGAAAATACAGTCTATTAATTTAACACACACACACACACACACACCCCATTTATGGAATTCGGCAGAAGAGTATTTTAAAATAAATATATGGCCTTAAATTTTTATTGTCAAAATAATGAAGGCTAAGCATTCATCATGTAAGTATGTAACTTAAGAAATTAGGAAAAACAATAGATAGGAAAAAGAACATAATAAACATTCCTTAAATAGGAAAAAGAACATAATAAACATAAGAGCAAAAAAAAAAGTATGAAACAAACATACAGTATGCTCATTTTTCTAAAGATTAATGAAATACTCTAAGAAAAATCTCTAAGAAAATGACCAGTGAAAAGAAAAAGCACAAGTCTACAAAATTTTGAATTATATAGCATAAATAAAAAGATAAGAGCAGGATTGAATCAACAATGTCATCAAACTTGTTGAAAATTTAGAGGACCTGAGTCAATTTCTATGAAAAATATACCTTTCAGAAATTGACTCAAAAATCAAGAAAAAAAACCCTTTATCTAAACCTAGTATAGAAATGCAAGCCACTGAAAAAGTATTTGCCTGTGATCCCACCCTCTGTAGCCCACCAGTAAATGTGATGATATGTACACAAACACCAGTTTTAAATAGTTATGCAGGTGATAATATTTATGCAGGCGTGATCCAAAATTGATAAATTGAACCTCATAAAATTAAAAATCTTTGCCACGTCGAGAACTCTGTTAAGAGAATGAAAAGATAAGCTATGGACTGCGAGAAAATATTTGCAAAGCACATATCTGACTGAGGGTTTGAATCAACAGTATATAAATCTCTCATAAACCATATCAATATCAATAAGAAATTCAAATATAAAATGGACAGAAAACATAAGCAGTTATTTCACAAAGAGGAAACAGTGCATGAAAAATATTCCAACACTATTGGTCACTAGGGAAATATAAATTTAAACCATAATAATATATTAATATATTACACACATATCAGAATAAATAAATTAAAAATACAGTACAAACACAAAATACTTTCAAGGATGTGGACAAAGTAGATTGCTTTTACATGACTGGTATAAATGTAAAATGAGATAATCAGTCTGGAAATTAATTTGGCATTTTATTTAAAAACTAAAAATGTACTTTGTCTGCTTCCTAGAAATTCACTCTTGGGCATTTATCCTAGAAGTGAAAACTAATGTTCACACATACATGCATATACATACCCTGTATATGAATATTCTTAGTAACTTTGTGAAGAATATTTGGGTTACAGTTTTTTGGCTTTACATGTAATAGTCAAAAAACTGTAACCCAAATATTCTTCAATAGTGAATAGTTAAACTGAAGCATATCTATACCATGGAATGATATTCTGTAAGAAACAAATTCTTATTAAACACACAACTTGGAATTATCTTTAGGGAGTTATGTTAAGTGAGAAAAACCAATCAAAAAAGTTTACATAATGTATGATCCAATGTATCTATGATAGTTAAAATAATGTTATTATAAGGCTAGAAAACAAATTAGTAGTTTACAGAGGAAAAGATTTTTGGGGGAAGAGGCATAGTTGGCTCTAAATGGTAGCATGTGGTAAAAAATCAGTTCTGCACCTTGATTGTAGTGGTAGTTACACAAAGCTACACATGTAATAAAATTGCATGGAGCTGCACACACGTGTGACGTGTGCTTATAAATGGTTGTGTAATTGGTAAAATTTTAAAAAGTTCGTGGATTGTACTAAAATCAGTTCTATGTTTTTGATATTGTAGTATAGTTATACACGATACTAACAATGGAGGAGAGATAGGCAGAGTGCATGGGACCTCCACATATGTACTTGTGTGAATATGTCTGTCTATGTCTATACCTACCTATATCTTCTAGTTGGTCTATAATAATATCAAAATAAAAAGCTTAAAAATAATATATCTCTTATAACAAGAAACTGTGACAAATATATTTTGAAGTAATTAAAATACACTAAATCTGGAGCTTCAGAATAATCTGGTAACATAATGGATGGAATTTTCATTTTAATTAAATCATAACTAATTTTTAAAAATATTTACAGATATAAAGTGTATTTTTTATATTATGACACCTTATAATATGTTGTAAGACACCACCTTGACCAAACTACTGTTCTGGAATGTGGTCATTCAGGTATAGAGAGATAGGTGTCGAATGTATCTAACATCATTTGTTACCAACAATTTTCTATGAAAATGATTTTTAAATAACACATTTAATTTTCATTGATACTATTAATTTTTGCTGGCATCATCATTTTTTACTATCCTTCCAATGATTTCTCCACTATCTAATATTTATTAAATTATTTCAAACAATTATTTCTTAGTTGACAGTCCTTGAAACTCATTTTTAAATTTCCTCTAAGGCATTGTTCATATTGCCACATGTAGAAAGTTATGGTAAGTGTCTCTATACAAATTAAGTACATTTTTGAATTTTGTACTTTAATATTTTAATATAATTACATGAATTCAAAACTCTAAGTGTTAAGAAACACATGTTCATTTTGAAAGGTCTTGATATGAGTATGTATTTCATATTCAAGTACCTTTTATTTATCTTATATTAAATGATAGCCATACTAATTTTTAGTGATCCTCCTCACATGACACTCTAAAAAGTACTTTGTATGTTTTATGTCACTTAATCATCACATAATCCTATGATCTAGGTACAACTCACATATATAAAGTAACTGAGGCAAAGAGGATAATAAGTTTTTTTTTACTATCATAGAGAATAAGTAGAAGAAAAACCTTTTTAAGAAAAAATGTCTAATGCTTTCTATGTATGATGTGCATTTTGGCATACTAGAGATATAGTAGGGGCATAGGAAGAAAAAAACAAAACAAAATAGATAAAACAAAACATTGCCCTCATGGAGCTTACATCTCAAGTAAAGAAAATATGTATTTTTTTATTTTTCGAGGTATTAAAGTATTTTCTTCCTCACCGATGCAAGTCGTTTCTGTAATTAATTTGTTCTCAAAACTAATTAATGTGTCTGTGTGGTACTGAGTAAGAGGTAGTAGCCGTAATTTTACTTGAAGGCAGAGACAAATGTTCCTCCCTGAAGCAGAGTCAATAATGTGGCATTCTTTTGGGCCAAGATCTCTGCCTTATCCCACATCACAAATTCTCCTACTCAAAAAAGTCAGAAAATACCACTTTTTACAGAAGAATAATTATCTACTGTAACTTTAAATCCACAATTTGAACTGTGCTCTTCGAGTCAGCCTGGGTCTGATAGAGTTGTGGCCCTCCAGTATTCAGCACCATGGCCAGAGCACAAAGTTGGAAAAGGGAAAAAGAAAACAGTCTGGGGGAAAACTATGCACAGGGGGCCACAGGTTTTTTTCCTTTTATCTACTTAATGTAAGCATCCTGAAATGAAAGGTGTTGTCCAGGTTATTTAAATGCAATTGACTGAGTGTATGATACCAGGGCCTGCATGCCTGGATAAATGATGGTCTGACAAGTTTCCCTTTGCTCTCTTTTGGCACATGCCATTGTTCCCACTGTTTATTTGTAAAAATATAGGCTGTTTTTGTTTGGTTTTCTTTCTTTCTTTTTTTTTTTTTTTTTTGAGGGGAAGATATCTCTGTATTAACTTTTAAGGATTATCCTGCTTTATATTCTGATCACTATCTATAGCACATATTTCACAAAGTAGAATTTTCAATTAAAGAAATTCATCTTGTCTAGTTTGTACAATTCAAAGTGATAAAGAACAGACTTTAGGTAATACAAAACAAATGCTGACTTACCAATTCAAGTGTTAAGTGTGTTCCCCAAGTGGACTATTTATTTATTTGATATATAACTCTGCATTTCTTTCAGATAATACATACGATATTAAATTTTGGCAGCCGTAGAGTCCATACAAGATGAACTAAATCATGGTTGGTGTAAAACATTGCTTATTTTTCACTGCCTACTTCTCTTCTTCAGGAAGCAAGGCCAGTGTCATCAGATAATGGAATATATTCTCCTTTAATTTTTGTTTATGTTGTTTATAAAGGACTCATTTTACTGTTCATTTCTAAGGTGGGCATGCAACCTGGGCCTAGCCAATCAGATCTACGGATGTCAGATCCAAGTTGGGCCAGTTACATCAGCTTAGCGTTAATTGATGTATCTGTAGTGAAAGACGTTTTTGTTCCTTCAAAGATCATAGATGCCAAGAATAATATATTGGCAATACTGAAGCCCAACTTTACTGCTACATGGAAGAGAGCTCATTTGAGGATGAAGAAAAGGAAAACAAATCAGAGAGAAAGATCAGATCTGCTAAATAACGTTCTTCATTTTATTTTTAATATTAGTGTTTTTTAAAATTTTTAATTGTAATTTCTGTGGGTATATAGTAAGTGTACATATTTATGGGGTATATAAGGTACTTTGATATAGACATGTAATGTATAATTACCACATCATGATAAATGGGGTATTCATCACCTTAAGTATTTTTCTTTGTGTTACAAATCATTAAATTACACTCTTGGTTATTTTAAAATGTGCAGTTGAATAATTTTGACCATAGTCACCCAGCTGTGCAATCAATTAGTAGGTCTTATTCATTCTTCCTAACTACGTTTTTGTACCCGTTAACTGTCCCCACTCCTACCCACACTACGCCCCCTACCCCACCCACAATACCCTTCCCAGCCTCTGGTAACCACCCTTCTACTCTCTGTGTTCATGTGTTCAATTGTTTTGATTTTAGATCACACAAATAAGTGAGAACATGCAATGTTTGTCTTTCTTCTCTCTGTACCTGGCTTAATATTTCATTTAACATAATGATCTCCAGTTCCATCCACGTTGTTGCCAACGACTAGATCTCATTTGTTATAGCTAGTTAGTACTCCATTGTGTATATGCACTACATTTTCTTTATCCATCCATCTGCTGATGGACCCTTAGGTTGCTTCCAAATCTTAGCTATTGTGAACAGTGCTGCAACAAACGTAGAAGTTCAGATACCTCTTCAATGTACTGATTTCCTTTCTTTTGGTTATACAACAAACAATGGGATTGCTGAATCACATGGTAGTTCTATTATTAGTTTTCTGAAGAACCTCCAAAATGTTACCCATAGTGGTTGTACTAATTTACATCCCCACCAACAGCATGAGTGGGTTCTCTTTTCTCCACATCCTCGCCAGCATTTGTCATTGCCTGTCTTTTGGATAAAAGCCATTTTAACTGGGGTGAGATGATATCTCATTGTAGTTTGGGGATTTGTATTTCTCCTATGATTAATAATGTTGAGCACATTTTCATAGGTCTGCTTGCCATTTATATGTCTTCTTTGGAGAAATACCTATTTAGATATTTTACCCATCTTCAAATTGGATTATTAGATTTTTTTCCTGTAGAGTTGTTTGAGCTCCTGATGTATTCTGGTTATTAATCCCTTGTCAGATGTGTAGATTGCAAATACAGAATTCTCCTATTCTGTGGGTGTCTCTTTACTTTGTTGATTGTATCCTTTGCTGTGCAGAAGCTTTTTAACTTGATATGATCCCATTTGTGCATTCTTTCTTTGGTTGCCTGTGCTTGTGGGGTATTACTCAAGAAATTTTTGCCCAGACCAATGTTCTGTAGAGTTTTAGCAATGTTTACTCATAGGAGTTTCATAGGTTGAGGCCTCAAATTTAAGTCTTTGATCCATTTTGGGTTTTTTTTTGGTGTGTGTAGGGAAAGACATAGGGGTCTAGTTTCATCATTCTGCATACAGATATTCAGTTTCCCCATCACAATTTATTGAAGAGACTATTCTTTCCCTACCATATGCTCTTGGACACTTTGTCAAAAATGAGTTCACTGTAGGTAGATGAATTTGTTTCTGAGTTCTCTGTTCTGTTCCATTGACCTATGTGTCTGTTTCTATGCCAGTACCATGCTGGTTTGGTTACTATAGCTTTGTTAGTATAATTTGAAGTCAGATAATGTGATTTCTTCAGTTGTGTTCTTTTTGCTTAGGATAGCGTTGGCTATTCTGAGTCTTTTGTGGTTCCGTATAACTTTTAGGATTATGTTTTCTATTTCTGTGAAGAATGTTAATGGTATTTTGATAGAGATTGCATTGAATCTGTAGATTGCTTTGGGTAGTATGAACATTTTAATAATGTTGATTCTTCCAGTCCATGAACATGGAATATTTTTCTGTTTGTGACATCTTCAGTATCTTTCATCAGTGCTTTATGGTTTTCACTGTAGATATTCTTCACTTCTTTGGTTATGTTAATTTCTAGTATTTAATTTTATTTGAGGCTATTGTAAATGGGATTATTTTTACATTTATTTTTCAGATTATTTACTGTTGGTATATAGAAACGCTACTGATTCATGTATTTTGATTTTGTATCCTTCAACTTTAGTGCATTTGTTTATCAGTTCCAATAGTTTATTGGTATGTCTTTAGGTTTTTTTAAAAAATAGGATCATATTATCTGCAAGCAAGAATAAATTGACTTCTGCCTTTGCAATTTGGATGCACTTCATTTTTTTTTCTCTTGTCTGATTGCTTTGGCTAGAACTCCTAGTGCTATGTCAAATAACAGTGGTGACAGTGGACATCCTTGTCATGTTCCATATATTAAAGGAAAGGCTTTCATTTTTTTCCCCATTCAGTATGATAGTAACTGTGGGTCTTTTGTATATGGCTTTTTTATGTTGAGGTTTGTTTATTTATGCCCAGTTTTTTGATAGTTTTCTTTAATCATAAAGGGATGTTGCACTTTATAAAATGGTTCTTATGGATGAATTGAAATGATCATATGGTTTTGGTCTTCATTCTGTTGATATGATGTATCACATTGATTGATTTGTTTATGTTAAACCATCCTTGCATCCTTGGGATAAATCCCACTTGGTCATGATGAATGATCTTTTTAATGTATTGTTCAGTTGGGTTTGCTAGTATTTTGTTGAGGATTTTTGCATTAATATTCATTACAGATTTTGAAGAGTTTTCTTAGTTTTCTAGGTAAACTATGGTTTTAAGTTTTAACTCTAGTTTTATAGCCTATAATTTTCTTTTTTGATGTGTCTTTTTCTGGTTTTGGTATCAGGGTAATACTGGCTTCATAAAATGAGTTTAGAAATATTTCCTCCTTATCTAATTTTTGGAATAGTTAGATTAGGATTAGTATTTATTCTTCTTTAAGTGTTTGGTAGAATTCAGCAGTGAAGCCATCTGATCCTGGGTTTTTCTTTACCGGGAGACCATTTATGATGGCTTCAGTCTTGTTAGTTGTTATTTGTCTGTTCAGGTTTTGAATTTCTGCATTTTTCAATCCTGTTAGGTTGTATATGTCTAGAAATTCATCCACTTTCTCTAGATTTTGAAATATATTGGGATATATTTGCTCATAGTAGCCACTAGTGATCCTTTGAAATCCTTCAGTATCAGTAATAATGTCTCTTTTTGGCTCTGATTTTTGAAAATATAGGTGTCTCCTTTATTCTTAGTCTAGCTAAAGATTTGTCAATTTTAATTATCTTTTATAAAAAACAGATTTTCATTTTGTTGATCTTTTGTAATGTTTTGTTTCAATTTCATTTATTTCTTCTCTGATCTTTATTCTTCTACTAATTTTGGGATTGATTTGCTTTTGCATTTATAGTTCTTCAAGATGCATCATAATGTTACTTATTTGATGTTTTTCTTCTTTTTAATGTAGGCACTTATAGCTACAAATTTCCCTCTTACTATTGCTTTTGCAGTATCCCATAGGTTTTGATATGTTGTGTTTTCATTTGTTTCAAGAAATTTTTAAATTTTCTTCGTAATTTTTTCATTGATCCACTGGTCATTCAGTAGCATAGTTTTTAAATTTCCACATGTTTGTATAGTCTCCAAAATTCCTCCTGTTGTTAATTTCTAGTTTTATTCTATTGTGGTCAGAATTATATTATTTCTTTCTTTTAGTGTTTTAAGACTTGTTTTGTGGTCTAATATATGGTCTGTCCTTGAGAATGATTTATGTGCTAAGAAGAATAATGTATATTCTACAGTTCTTGGATAAAATGTTCTGTAAATACCTATTAGGTCCATTTGTTCTATACTACAGATTAAGTCTGATTTTTTTTTCTATTGATTTTCTGTCTGGAAGATCTGTCCAAAGCTGAAAGTTGAAGCCTCCACTATTACTGTAGGCAGGTCTATATCTCTCTTTAGTTCTAATAATGTTTGCTTTATATACCTGGGTGCTCAGCATTGAGATGCACGTTTACAATGTTTATCTAAATTGCTAAATTGACCCCTTTATCATTATATAATTACACCCTTTGTTTCTTCTGATAGTTTTTGTCTTGAAATCTACTTTGTTTGATATAAGTATAGCTATTCCTGCTCTTTTTTGGTTTCCATTGACATGGAATATCTTTTTCCATCCCTTTATTTTCAGTCTATATGTATCTATTAATATATAGGTAAAATGTGTTTCCTTTAGGCAATGGATCATTGGGTCTTACTTTTTTATCCACTCAGCCACTCTTTTGAATGGAGAGTTTAATCTGTTTAAATTCAATGTTGTTATTGATAAGAAAGTGCTTACTCCTGGCATTTTGTTGTTTTCTGGTTGTCTTTTGGTCTTCTCTTTCTTCATTTCTTTCTTTCTGTCTTTTTTTAATTGAAGGTGATTGTCTCTTGTGGTATAATTTACTTTCTTGCTTTTATTTTCTTTTGTGTATCTGTTGAATATTTTTTGATTTGAGGTTACCATGAGGCTTGCAAATACTATTTTATAACCCATTATTTTAAAATAATGACCACTCAACACTGATTGCATAAACAAACCAATAAGCAAAAGGAAAACTAATAAAAACTCTACATTTTAACCTCATCCCCCTGCTGTTTCAGTTTTGTTGTTTCTTTTCATGTATTATGGTACTATCTATGTCATATAAAGTTGTAGTGATTATTTTTGGTTGGTTCGTCATTTATTTTTCTACTTAAGATAACAATACTTTACACCTCACAATTACAGTGTTATAATATACTGGTTTCTCTGTACTTAGTGTTACCAGTGCTTAGTATTACTACTGCCAGTGAGCTTTGTAACTTCAGATGATTTCTTCTTGATTATCAACATCTTTTTCTTTCAGATTAGAGAATCCCCTTTAGCATTTCTTTTGGAACAGGTTCGGCGTTGATGAAATCTCTCAGTTTTTGTTTGTCTGGGAAGGCCTTTATTTCTCCTTCATGCTTAAAGGATATTTTCACCAGATTTACTTTCTAGGTTAAAAGTTTTTTCCCTTCACCACTTTAAATGTGTCATACCACTCTCTCCTGGCCTATGAAGTTTCCACTGAAAAGTCTGTTGCCAGATGTATTGTGGCTCTATTGTATGTTATTTGTTGCTTTTTTTCTTGCTGCTTTTAGAATCCTTTTTAAAATCTTTGATCTTGGAAATTTGATTATTAAATGCCTTAAGGTAGCCTTATTTGGGTTAAACTTGCTTGGTGTTCTATAAACTCCTCATACTTGCATTTTGATGTCTTTCACTAGATTTGGAAAGATCTCTGCTATTATCCATTTGTATAAAATTTCTACCGCTATCTTTCCATTCCTCCTCTTTAAGGCCAATAACTTTTGGATTTTCCCTTTTGTGGCTATTTTCTAGATCCTGTAGGTATGCTTTGTTGTGTTTTCTTCTTTTGTCTCCTCTGACTGTGTATTTTTAAGTACGCTGTCTTCAAACTCACTAATTATTTCTTCTGCTTGATCAATTCTGCCATTGAGTTTCTGATGCATTCTTCAGTATGTCAATTGCATTTTTTAATTCCGAGAGTTTTTAAAATTATTTTGATATCTTAGTTAAATTTATCTGATAGGATTCTGAATCCCTTCTCTGTGTTATCTTGAATTTAATGGAAGTTCCTTAAAATGGCTATTTTGAACTCTCTGTCTGAAGGGTCACATAGCTCTTTTTCTCCAGGGTTGGTATTTAGTTCATTTGGTGACGTCATGTT
This sequence comes from Theropithecus gelada, assembly GCF_003255815.1. Taxonomy (NCBI): domain Eukaryota; kingdom Metazoa; phylum Chordata; class Mammalia; order Primates; family Cercopithecidae; genus Theropithecus; species Theropithecus gelada. The sequence continues at coordinate 78,937,007 of NC_037678.1, read as the reverse complement.
TTTCTGGATGATGTTGAAGCTTATGAATATTTATGGGTGTGTGAGCACTGAAGAGTCAGATATTTATTGTAGCCTTTGCAGTCAAGGTTTGTTTGGGCTTGCCTTTCTTGGGAAGGCTTTCCAGGTATTAAAAGGAACTTGGGTCTTGTATTAGTTCATTTTCACACTGTGATAAAGAACTACCTGAGACTGGGTAATTTATGAAGAAAAGAGGTTTAATTGACTCACAGTTCCACACACTTACCTGGAAGTATGGCTAGGAGGCCTCAGGAAACTTACGATGGCAGAAGGCAAAGGGGAAGCAAGCACGTCTTACCATAGTGGAGCAGGAGATAGAGTGAAGGGGGAAGTGAACATCCAGATCTTATAAAAACTCACTCACTGTCAGGAGATCGGCAAAGGGGAAGTTTGCCCCCATTATTCAATCACCTCCCACCAGGCCCCTTCCCCAACATGTGGGATTACAATCAGCGATGAGATTTGGGTAGCAACACAGAACCAAACCACTTTAAGCCCCAAGCTTATAAATATTATGCTTCTTACAGACTTGTATAGGTACCACCTTGGTCATCTTGGATAATATCTGGAAGAATTCCATGCATTACCAGGTAGGGACTCTTATTCTTTTCCCTTACTTTCTCCTAAATAAACAGTCTTTCTCTGTGCTGAGCCACCTGGAACTGAGGGTAGGGTGACACAGGCACCCCTTTGGCCATCACCACTGACACTTTGATGGGTCAGACTTGAAGCCAGCAAAGCACTGGGTCTCACCCAAGGTCCTCTATGAATACTACCTGGCTATTGCCTATGTTCCCTGAAGGCCACAGGGCTCTACAATCAGCAGACGGCGGGGTGTAGGGGAAGCCAGCCAGGTTTGTGTCCTTCCCTTTAGGGTGACATCTTTCCCTAAGCCCTGGGAAGGTCTAAAGATGCTGTATGGAATCCAGTGATTAAGGTCAAAAACATTAGAAATCTACCTGATGTTCTTTTCTACTGCAGCTGAGCTGACCTTCAAAACACAATAGACAGTCAGTCCTTCCCACTCTTTTTTTCCCTTTCCATAGGTAGAGGTGCCTCTTCTGGTGGCCATCACTATCACTGGGCCACAGGGAGCTCTGCCAACCTACCACTGATGTTCAATTAAAGGCCAATGGCTCTTCAGTCAGCTTGTGGTGAATGCTGCCAGACCTGGGACTCACCCTTCAGGGCAGTGGGTTCCCCAGGTTAGATCCAGAAATGTTGTCCAAGAACTTAGGCCCAGACTCAGGGAACCTAAGCTCCTGTTTGGTCCTCTATCTAACTATGAATAAGCTGATATATAAGGTGCAAGACTGAGTCCCTTTATTTTTCTCTCTGCTTTTCTTAAGCAGAGTGAGTGGCTTTCATCATAGCCATCACAGATGCGAATGTACTGGGTTTCACCTGAAGACAGCATATCTCTGAGTCTCACCCAAGGCCCATGGCGTACTACCTGGGCATCCCTGCTGGTAATTTAGGTCCGGAGGGCTCTTTAGTCAACATATTATGAATCCTTCCAGGACTGGGTCCTTTCCTTCAAGGCAGCAGATTCCCTCTTGGCCCACGGTGTGCCTCCAAATGTCATTCGGAGCTAGGGCCAAAAAGGGGGGTTCATGACTCTGCCCATTGCCCTATCCTATTGTGGCTGAGCTGGTGTGTGTGTATATACACACACACACACACACACACACACACACACACGGGTCTCCATAATCAGAAAGAGTCAAAGTCAGCCAGGCCTGTGTCCTTCCTTTCAGGATGGCAAGTTCTCCTGGGCCCTGGACATGTACAAAAGCCAGGGACTAGAGTTAAACATCTTAGAAGTCTACCTGGTATTCAATTGTACTGTGGATGAACTGCCACTCAAACCACAAGATACTTTTCTTTTCATTCTTCACTCCCCTTTTGAAAGTCAGAAGAGCCTCACCCCTTGGCCACCACAACCACAGCCTATGGGGAGTACGTCTAGACTAACACTGCTGTTTTTTTAATGCCCAAGGGCTCTTCAGTCCGCTTGTGGTGAATGCTGCTTGGCCTGGGACTCACCCTTCAGTGCAGAGTGCAGTGGGCTCCCCTCTGGCTGACGGCAGGTCCAGAAATGCCATCCAAAAGCCAAGTCCTGGAATTGAAGACCCCAAGAGCCTGCTCGGTGCCCTACCCTCCTGTGGCCAAGCTGGTACCTAAGATGCAAGACAAAATCCCCATTTTCTTATCTCAAGTGCAAGAAATCTTGCTCATAGCCATCACAGTCGGAAAAGTGCTGCGTCTCACCTGAAGCCAGCAAGCCTCAGAGTCTTGCCAAAGGCCCTTGATGTAGTACTTTGGTATCGCTGCTGGTTATTCAGGGTCCAAGGGCACTTCAGTTAACAGGTGATAAATCCCACTAGTACTTCATCCTTCCCTTCAAGGGATTGGGTTCCCTTCTGGCCCAGGATGTGTCTAGAAATGTTGTCTGGGATCCAGGGCCTAGAATGGGGACCTCATGACTGTGACCACTGCCCTATACTGCTGTGGCTGAGCTGGTATCCGAGATGCAAAACAAAGCCCTCCCAACTCTTCCCTCTACTCACTCATGTGGAGGGAAGGGGTATCTTTTGGAGCCTCTAGCTGTGCACCTGCGGTTAAGTGTAGGGTGGCATCAGCACTCCTTTAGCAGATCTGGTTGATGTCTCAGTAGGTTACGTGCCCCCACGCCCCAGTCTACTGTCTCTGGCTCCAATTAAGCACTATGACTTGCCTAAGAGTTGCAGTCCTTGTGGCTTAGACTGCCTTGCAAGTTTATTTATAGCCCCAGAGCCCTTTAGCACACAGTGGCAAGGCTTGCAGGAAGAGTTCTGACCACTGGGATTGGTGAGTTACCTTTAGCTAGGGCTCGTTTAAATGCTCCTTCCATGGGTGGACATCAGCTGAGTTTGGTCCCATTTTGTTTTCTTTTATAACAGGACAGCACTAAGTTCAATGCCTTGCAAATGCTGTGACCTCCCTCTCCTCAGTGCACCATAACACTCTCTGCACCACATCACTGTTGCCATGGGGATACGGGAGGGGTGGCATCAGAAATTCAAGACTGTTTTTACCTCTTCAGTGCCTCTCTCAGGGACTTGAAGTCAAAACCAGGTACTATGAGTGCTTTTTGTGTGTAGATGGTTGCCAAATTGGTGTCCTTGGAGGCCAGATACCACTGGAGCCTTCTATTTTGCCATCTTTCTTCATCCTTCCCTCCCAATTCTATTAAGCTCTCTTATTTGATAGCTAGTCACCTTGTTCCCCTTCATTTTGTGAGAATCGACTTGTTATTTTAAATTATTATTTTCTAACGATGTTGGTTATATTATTTAGCCTTCTGATTAAATGCACTAACAAAAACATCCCAAAAAATATTGTCTTTTTATCGAGGCTTGGTGGCTTACAACTGTAATTCCAGCAGTTTGTGAGGCCGAGGCAGGAGGATCTCTTGAGCTCAGGAGTTCAAGACCAGCCTGAGCAAGATAGGAAGCCTTTGTCTCTACAAAAAATTTTTTAAAAAATAACTAAACATGGCAATACACACTGTAGTCCCAGCTATTTGAGAGGCTGAAGCAAGGGGATTGCTTGTGCCCAGGAGGTTGAGGCTGCAGTGAGCTATGATAGCGCTACTGCAACCCAGTGTGGGTGACAGAGTCAAAAAAAAAAAGTTGTCGTACATACTCTTTTACATCATTGGTTTATGTTCTGATTAGTTTTTCTACCAAGCTTTTATTGACATGCTGGGTGCCTTTCCAGGTAGATTTTGCATTTTTAAAGTACTTGGGACTTTAGTCAAGTGTAAGCGATGAATGCCAGCCACTCTGAATATGCAGAGAGTGAGAGGAAATTATAGGTTGCTGAGAATTACTTATCTGTTCATGGTATGTTTTCTTATTTTCAAGGATTTTCACATATTTTCTATTTCTAAATAACCCAAGTTTATTTTAGTGAGAATAAAATAAAGAAGAATTAAGCAAAAGCACCCACTTCATGATTCTTGACACCAAGTTATTTGAAATCATTTTCACTCCTCTATCCTTTAAGAAACATGGTTTACTGAAGTAAAAAGAGAAAAAATAAAGCCCTGTATTCAGAATATACTATGAGTCCCAGGATTGCAGTTTTCAATCTCTCTCCCTCCTTTTCATTTATTTTACACATAAACAGCATTGATAAATGTGGACTCCCTAAACTCTCTATTAATAACTCATGTCATTCTATTTCTCTGAGTGTAATAAGGTTTAGTTTTCTAATAAAGAAGGAGAGTAAGAGGAATAAAAAGGAGTAAAGAATTTGCAAACTAACCAAATTTAAAACTATTACTGAGGCTCTTAGTCTATGTTTTTTTCTCAATCATTTCAGCAGACATACAAGCATGCTCAGAAAACCCAGAGAAATCTCTGTGCACTTAGCAGGAGCACACTTCAATGTGTGATCCAGATGGATCTGCAGTGGCAAGCCATTAATTGTCCAAGCGGTTTCATAATTTTCTACTGTTTTGAAATCAACTGGACCTCATATCTCTGCCTTCAGTTCCAACTCCAAAATGTTCCCTTGGTAGGAATCCTACAAATGGATCCTTTTATTTTAATTTTGTACCTTTCTCTAATAATTCAGTCAGGTTTTACTAGACCAGACAAGCAGGAGATGAGTTTTCCATAACCTTTTATTCTTGCCAGGAAATCTCCAGGCTTGGTTACATTTCTGTCTTTTGGTGCTAATTCCATAGCTTCTGTTTTTGATTTCAGTTGGACGAATTCCTTCAATGTCAGGTCCATGACCTCAGTGAGCTCATGGGGATCCCTCAAATATGACCAGGACGTAGATTTGTAACTTGTTTGGCACATCATTTCCAAAGTACCCATGTCCAAGCTTCCATGTTCCCCCAGGTGTAAGCCACTGTGAGGTAACCTGTTATCCAAATTTGCAGATTGTTTATGAATCCGTTTTTTCCCAAATGTACTTACTATTCAGTGGACCTGCTAGGAAACCCAATATTAGAGACTAGAATAACAGACTTTGGATTCGGAGCTCCTGAGTTTGAACTCTGACTCTGCCATTTACTAGCAAAGTGATGCTGGGAAAAATATTTAATATTTTTCATAACACTTAATGATTCAACAATCTGTGTTTCTAACTCCTATCAATAAAAGTTGAAAAATCTTAGTCTAGATTTCAAAGCCATCTGAAATATGACTCCATCAGATAGTTCTTCACCAAAAGTTGGCTTTCTCCTTATGTTATAAATTCCACTCAATTATATCACCCATTACTTCTAAAATGCTATTTATTCCTTCTCTTTTCTGCTCATATAAATACCTCTTAGCCTATGTTCCAGTACAAACTATACTTTCTTTATGATGTCCTCCAAGACTACTGGACCTCATATTTATATCCCTTTTCTCTAAACACTTAGGTTGTTTATAATCAGTGCTTCATTACATTATCTAGTACAGAATTTTCTACACTTTTTAAAAATTTTAACACATCTATCTAGGAGGGAATAAAAGTTGATGTTTAATTAAGTTGGGAAACACTGGATTAAATGTAATTAAACATGTTGCTTAACATCAAGATTTTTTGCAAAATATTCTTAATATATAATTTATTTTCAAAATAGGCTAAAGTATAAAATACTTCCTAAAATTATTATTAGATGGTACGTTTTAGAAAATGAAGCTAGCATTATTGATCAGTGGAACACTTTTTAGAGCACAGTATTCTAGCTTAATTTATTTCTTAAATTGTAGTATCAGTTTTCCTAAAGTATACATTTCTTGAGGGTCTGCATAGATACATTATGCTTAGAAAAATGAATTACTATTGCCAGGTAGTTATTAGAGACATACGGAAAACACTGCAGATTCTGTCAAGAAAAACGAAAATCACAAAGTGAAGAAACAAATTAAAAAGTAGAAATTAAATGTATATATATATATATTTTTTTTAAGAGATAGTCTCGCTCTGTCACCTAGGCTGGAGTGCAATGGCACGATCTTGGCTCACTGCAACCTCTGCCTCCCAGGTCCAAGTGATTCTCTTCCCTCAGCCTCTTGAGTAGCTGGGATTATAGGCACGCACCACCACACACCATTAATTTTTGTATTTTTAGTAGAGACAGGGTTTCACCATGTTGGTCATGTTGGTCTCAAACTCCTGAGCTCGTGATCCACTGCCTCAGCCTCCCAAAGTGTTGGGATTACAGGCGTGAGCCACCGCGCCTGTCTGAAAGTATGTCTACTTTGTGATTTTCATTTTTCAGTTTCTTTATAATCTCCAGTAGGGTTTAAACTCCATTTCTCCACTCAGTCATTAGCATTGATACATTCCATATTTATCAGAAGAACAAGGGAAGGAGAACCCTTATGAGAGATAGAGATTAAAGGATTTATTGGTGGGTCCATCCCACAGACCCTGGCCAAGCAATGGATGAAAGGAGTACCCAGACACAGGTCTGCAGTGAAAGAGCAGCTGGGGGACTGCTGAAGAGTGAGCAGCCTCAATAAGCTGGAGCTGCTTGCTTTTATTTAGCACAGACATAATGCCGAAAGCCTAGAGCCAACACAATCTGTGGGTAATTAACATTATTGTTCCCCCTTTCTGGGATCAAAATTTCTGGTTAACATAGGTAAACAAGCCTATTTACACTAAATTCCACTACACTTCCTTGTATCTACTCCTTGCCTTCTGCCTCAGGGTAAGAGAACAGCTGCCTTCTGCTTATTCTCCCCCAGAGCTATACACAGCCTTCTGACCTTTCAGGAGGTCTGCACCTATCTCAGTAGCTTCTCCCACCAATCTGACTGAGCTCCTACAATTTATTATAAGCATAATATCTCACACAATTATGGAATCTGGCAAAAATGTCTAAGAAAGGCTATTGCCTATGTATCTGGTGGTGGGCACAAAGTTGCACTAGGTTAGGGCTAGTGGAAAGTAACCTGGGCATGAAGTAGGAAAGAATGAATACAAATTGGACCCAGAGAATACGGACACAAAGCAGACATTTGTTCAAATAATAGGACAACCCAGAATCCACAGGGACAAACTGGGAGCACATGTCTACCAGTACCTCCAACCTTGTCAGTGCAGCAGCTGGCACCATTTGTCTCACAGTTGAGTTCCTGACTCAGAACTCAAGAGACCTCAATAGGAGAGACTCAGCATGGACTGAAGAAGCTACTGACTCATACTAGCAAGGTGAATTTCCATTGCCCTACAAAGACCTTCCAAATCTGTGTAAATTTTTCTTATGGCCAACCCCAATTTGTAACCATCTAGGGCACAACATTATGGAAAGTAAAGTTCTTATTTAGCTAGATTGACACAGTGAAAAACACGACATCACAGAGTCATAAGGATGAGAAAAGATATTACAGTCAATTATCCTACTCTTTCTAGCCTGCAGAGGAGAAAATAGAAACTCAAGGAAGTTGTATTTTGTTCAAAAATTACAGTTAGCTAGGGTTGGAGTGGAAAGATGAGTTGGTAGTTCTGATTCCCAGTCTATTACTCTCTCCTGCTGTTTATTTAGGAATTGCAATGGTCTAGAATAGGTTTTATAAATTAATATACTCCTACAGCCTCTGAGGACTTCACTTAGTGGGACATAGTTTTATATGACCAGATGTATCTATATCTTTTCCTGTGGCCATTCCCTTCATTTCTCTTTTCAGCAAACACATGAATATTACACATGAGTAGTCCAGGGTCTGTTTTATTATTCGTAAGGTAAGCATTTCTACCATACCTAAATTTCTAGTCTAGGGTTTCTCAGTCTGGGAACTCTTGACATTTGAAGTTGGATAATGATTTGTCATATATGTGGATGGGGGACAGGGACTGTCCTGTGTACCACAGGATGTTTAGCAACACCATTGGCCTCCACCCACTAATACTAGGAGTTCCCCCTCAGTCGTGATAATAAAAAATGTCTATAGACACTGATAAATATTCCCTTGGGATGAGGAAACAGGAACCAGTTTTCCCTTGTTAAGAATTACTAGTGTAACAATTATTTTATTTAGAAAAACCAAACTGATGTTGTCAAGCACTATCTATAGGTTGAAACATTATTTTTTTCAAGCTATAAAAAAGATTCCATTCTCTGAATCCTACACTAGACCCTTTCCATCTACTTCCATTGTGAAGCTATTTTGTTCCTGCTGAGAATTCAACCTATTCTGCAGTAAGAATATACAAAGCAAGCAGTGATATTCCCTATGAAATTATTCTGTGCATTTCTTATATAAAATTATTTATTTAGATAATATCCTGGAAAAATTAATGATAAAGTTGAGAAGTAGGATCAGATATCATCCAAAATAAAGAACTGCTTAGAACATTACCTCTCTCTTATTTTACAAGGTATACTGAGGCCTCTTTCAGAGCCCGCATACCTTCACATGCATAAAGCCACAGCTGTGGAACATCAAATTGCATGTACTCTAGGGTGATCTTGATACAAGATCAACTAATACTAGTAATAGGGCCCAAGATATTTTCTCTTTCTAGCTGCAGTTTTCTATCTTTTCAGTGGCGTATACCATAATAAAAAGATGTCACTAAAAATAAACTTGTTTGTTTCAGTCAAAATAAGGCCCTCAATGCAATGTTTATCTTTATCCTCCAAAAACACAAGAACTAAAAAAAGAATTGACGAAGATGTAAAATTTCTTTGGTAGCTTTTACTTCCCCTTTGCAGACTCCACTGGTATTTTTATTTTTGAATATGATCATCTTATATTTAACATATTTAAGGGTTACTGCCAATGACTCCCCAGTAACCCTTCAAGTTGGGGAAGGGTTTCCATGCCATGAGCTAGAAGACACTACTTGGTTTGGACTACCTATATCTTGACCTCATTTTCCATCACTCACTCTTTTGAGGACTATATTTTGGCTAAACAGATCTTTCTGTTCCTCAGAATATAACAACCTTATTACCTCTGTTTCTGATCTTCCTTCTGCCTGGAAAGATATCTTTTCTTCTTTTCAAAGTTAGTTCCCCCTAATACTCAAGTCTGCTGAAAATTAAAATTTTCCGGACCCCCTGATAAATTCTGATTAATTGATCTGAGGTAAGGCCCCCAAAATTGCATTTTAATAAGAACCTGAGGCAGTGTTGAGATGGGCAGTGCACTCTACACATTGAAGAGTCCTAATTTCAAATTCTTAAATAGTGCAGTTGCAGTCTTTATAAGCAGTTGAGACTTCCCCATTTCCATAGAAATAAATTCTGGAGAAGACATTGTCCTGAGGTCTTAGCTGTAGCTAGAAAGAAGTAGCAAACCCATGGCAAAATTCCACCTAGTCAGCATTTCATATTTTGTGACATCAGCCTCTTTGATGAAAAATCCCTGACATTTTGTGCTGACCAAACTCTCATCTCTTCCTATCAAAACTAAGCTGTGATTCCCTAAAGCTTTTTTGTAAAACTATATTTGATGCATCTTTGGATTTAAGGAAAGTAGGTCTTTTTACCGTATAAAATTTTGGCCTGTTCATTTTCTATTGGCTCAACTTCTACTTTTTGCTTGATAGTGTGATTAAATGTCTCCTCTCAATGAAACTTATGATATGCCTCCCAGGACAAGTTTAAAATTTCTGTATTTGTTTGCCTATAATAATTTATTTAAAATTCTATTCAGCTTTCACTCTAGTGGTGAGGACTTCCATGTAAACTTTAACTGAGCCCCTCCTGTCTTTCTTTATCTACTTGCCCTGATTTATATGTCATCAAAGCTGAGAGCACTACGTGACATTATATTTGTATTTTATCCATTTATTTACAGTCTTTCTCCCACTCCCATTATAATATAAACTCCAAGAAGAGGGGAGACTTTGTTGGTTGCTTATTGCTGTATCTCCAGAATAGCGCCTAGAACATAGTAGGAGCTCAATACATATTAATACTAAAAAAATCTTTTCTTTAGCACTTTGTTTTGAGGTTTTTCTATTCATATATCTTATTTCTTCTGAAGAATTTTAGATCCCATTAACACTATCAAAATCTAGAATGGTGCTTGGCATATAAAAGTTATAGAGTACATCCTTATTGAAAAATTCAATGTTTTCTTTTTAAAAAAATTGTTATATTGCAATTAACAGATTATTTCATGTGAATGAAGTTGGTTGAGATGGGGCAGAGGTCTCAGGGAACACTTTTACAAAAGTCTGTCTTCTAAGATGTGACCAATGTGATACCCTGCGGTGCAGCTGGAAGATTCGTTTTTCCTTTCCAAGTTTTTGAACACAAGATAGATTACTATTAATAATTGCTGACAACATAGTGGTCAAAATGAGGCCGTAAAACATTAACTTCAATTACAAAGGGCTTTTGTATTAAACAAAACAAAAGAATTCTGAAAAGAGCATCAAGGGGAAATATGTTACTGTGTGGCTGCTCTGCTTTATAGTTAAAGCTTTACCTGAGGTAGTAGTTCTCAAGCTGTTTTAGATCGTGGACCATTTGGAAAGGAGAGCTTTTCCCCTCACCTATTCTTAAGCTCACCATGTTAAGTTCTTTGAGGTATGGGACCCATGACCACTTCAATCTAGCCTTCACTTCAAACCAAGAGAGATTACTAATATACAGAACCCTGAGATTCGCCCTGATTTTTCATTCCATCTGGTCTGGATGATGGTAAAGGAGATAATGTAAGCTTAGGCAGAAATCAGAAATTTATAAATGCATGAAATTTGTAATTGCATGAAATTTGGAGGTAAAAGAATCATTTTAATCATTTTGTATTGATAGGAGCTACAGAAATTAACAAGTGGTGGTTTACGCCTGTAATCCCAACACTTTGGGAGGCTGAGGTGGATGGATTGCTTGAGCCCAGGAGTTGGAAACCAGTCTGGGCAACATAGCAAAACCCAGTCTCTACAAAAAAATGCAATAAAAAGTTAACTGGGCATGGTAGCATGCGCCTGTAGTCCCAGCTACTTGGGAGGTTGAGGTGCGAGGATCATCTGAGCCTGGGAAAGTCAAGGCTGCAATGAACTATGATCACACCACTACACTTCAGCCTGGGCATCACGGTGAGACCCTGTCTCAAATTTTAAAAAAATTTAAAAGAAAAGAAAAAAAAAAAAAAGAAGTTAACAAGACGCTTCCTACTCACCATCTCCCTGATTGAAATCCTGGCATAGATTTCCTACTGCTAGAACAAGGCCAGCTATTGGTCCTTCTGAGTGTACCTCTCTTTGCAGATATAGTTAGCCTGACCTCACACTGCCATGCTCATCATATCAATGCTTACTCCTTCCACTTTTTTCCCAGTTCAGACTCTGGAACCAAAGTCTATAAACGTATATTTCAAACTTGCATTTCCATTTACTCGTTGTAAGTGAGACTGTAAATCTTATTTATTACTTAACTGATGCCAACATTGGTTTCTGTCTTTTAAACTGAAGTTTGTTCTAAGAATCAAATAAAAGAAATATAAATGAATAAGTCTGACACATATTTGGCCTTTTTTTCCATCTATATTATGATCTCCCTTATTATGAAAATCTCTATATCAATTTATTGTTTAATTTTTTTTCTTTTTAGACACTTATGTTGTCATATATGCAAGTGAGGGTGAAAAAGTGTGCCTATAACTCCAAACCTACTTCATTTCCTATAAGCTTACATATTACACACATATATATATGTAGAGACACACATACATATACACATATATGTATATATACATTTGTGTGCCCATATGTATCCTTTGCTTTAGATATATAATTTATCATATACCTATATAAAATTCAAGAGAGTCCTATTGTTAACACTCTTTATTTCACATACTGTCCCACCTGACACAATGGCACTTGCAACAGTGGACTCGTTTGGCAAAATAAAAGCAAATTCAAGTGTATTTTCCTAGTTCCACTACACTCTCCCTAAGTAAATTTCTCAATTGGTAAGTTAAGATTGTCAAAGCTGTGAACAGAAACTTGAGATTTATTGTTGCCCATTTTGGTACATGTGAAGTAATATTTTACTGCTACTGTCATCAAAATCATGGAAGGTTTTGGAGTGTGTCTGGGATGGAAACTATTCTTACCCTAGGGAGGAAGTACAGAGTGTACTTTATGTAAAGTCTGTTGCTTCAACTCTCATGCTCTGTATTCTGCCAGAAAATGAGGTAGTTTGCCATTGAGAGGCTTGAGGAATACCTAAACATGACAAATGATCTGATTTCAATAAATGTAAACAATATATGACAATGTCGAATCTAAGCTTCTAGGAGAAGCTTCAGATGAATATGCTAGAAAAAATAACCCTAACAATAGTGAAAATTCAAGGGTATTTCAACTAAATTATAAGATTTTTCTTATTCTCTTTCTTTGCATTTCAATTTTCTAGTGACATGATGGGTAATTTGTATCACATGTACACCAAGAACTATATGAATGTCTGCAATGCCCTCTGACCAGTATTCAGTGCTAAACAATGATGTAATATGTATCACAATTTCAGTGTTACGGTCTCATGGAATGAAACACCTGTTTAGTGAAAAAAAAAAACCTAAATAACTGGGCTATTGAGTGTTTTGTTTGCTTGCTTTCTTCTGAAATAGCTTGGTGGCTTAACGAAGCATGGAAATGAAGAAATCACAGAACTTTTAAAATATTCACCCATGTAATTTATATATGAAAAGAGTAATTCTTGAATAACTTTTAAATAACAGCCACAGACTGCAGCAAGACTTCTAGCTGGGTGCAGTACCTCCACAATATCAATACATCAGCAAATAATCTTTTGCATACACTTCCTAATTTACATGATCCTTGTTTAGTTCCTCTTGCCTATTAGATTTCTAATTCCAGAGAATTCAAAAGGGAAAGTTTGTAGCTAAAAATCGCTCAATAAATTACAGATTTCTGTAGTTGGCAATAGAAAAAAAAAAAAGTGGTTCAGATATACTTAAATCAATGGGAGGATTAGCAGCAAACATTTTGCAACACTCCACAAATAAAACAGAAAAACTGGTACTCTTTATGGCAAATTATTAGTGATGGTCTTGCTCATGAACTTTACTCTTTTGCTAAATTGGGACTCCATGTGGGCGTGTGGGTGACTCGACGTTGCCCAATATTTTACTTGGCCGTTCAGTTCTCTAGCGCTCTGGTTGCGAGAAGATTCTTCCCTGTGACGGAAACAGAGTGCTGCAGATCAATGAAAGCGCCCTTTCTGGTATACTGTAGCTACCACTCCTCTGTTATGTTAAGGATGAATGGAACCTGACACACTGTTTCTCAATCTCAGGAGAGTCATATTGCCAAACAGTTGAAAGGTGCAAGGAACGGCTGTGTAGAAGAAAAGAATGGAGTGGCTGTTTAGTCAAATAGCAACTCTTAGGTGACTATTCCTGTTGGGCTCCTAAAAGCTGTTTCTCTCTGGTCTTGTTATTGAATGTGAACGTGGGTCACGGAAGCAATGCCATCTCCCATTCACACAGCTCAAAGCCAAAGTCCAGTTCCTTGTTTGTCTTCCATATAAACAGGACAAATTGCTTTCTCTGCATGGTGTAATTTCATTGAAACTTTATATTCTGTTAGGTAAAGGACTCCTATTTTTCCTTCCTATTCATTCAGCAAGCACTTCATGTCATTTCAGGCACCATCTGGTAACAAGTAGTATGAGGGGAAATGAACTATGCAATAAATATGACTTACATTTATTGAGAGCTTCTTATGAGCCAGGCATTTCTGAACTCTTTACGTGTATTAACTCATTTAATATACCTATGAGATAGGTATATTATTATGCTTATTTTACAAATGGGAAAAGTTAGGCAGAGAGAGATGAGCCAGTGGTGGAGCTGAGAGTTGAATCCTGACTCTAACCATAGATGCTACGTTGTTAATTATAGAATGGCAGTTTGCTTTAATTCCAGGGGTTAAGAGTCTGTATTCTTACAGCAGCAGGAAACTAATGATTAAAATCTTGTATTTATTGAATCTGGCTGTTGCTTATAAGACTATATACTTTGTAACAATTTAATAATCTGTACATTTATGATACGTGCACTTGTAAACATGGCTTCAATGTATAATTTAAAATTGAAAAATAATAATCATGGATGCAAAGCTGTGGCAATGTAGAGCAGCCTGTGTGTGTGAATGCTGGAGGCAAAGCTTTAACACGATGGCTCTAAGACCTGTAATCAAGAATGTCTGTGTGCATGGTCCTAATCAGTGTTATCACTGGGAAACTAGACATGCTTGAAAATCTATCCATTAGTATATATATTTTACTATCAAACCCATAGTGTCACTCTTTCTAGGAAGAAGCAAAAGAAAGTTTATATTAACTATTATATATTAAGAGACTAAATCAAATCATATGATTCAAGTTTAAAAATTTGGTATGAACTTTCACTTAAATCTGTACCTCTCTCCAATACTTCCTTTGCTCTATTAGAGTGCCTGTGCTAAGAAGTAGTAAGGCAGTTAAGATTTGGCTTTAACCCACAAAACTAGGAGATAAAGATTCCAGAGGGATCAATGATAAGTGTAAGCCTTTTACTCCCAAGAAAAATCTAGTATCAGCATAATCTTTAAATAAATTATTCTTAGCCTTGGTTTTCCAGAATCTGGTAGAGTAGTGGCCCCAGTTCTACTCTCAACCTTGCAATTCTTGGACCAATACTTAACACATTTTCTACCATGAACTTAATAGTAATAACTAATTCTGACGATGACTAACATTTGTTGAAAGTATACTTTACACTTGGGCTTAACTAGGTACTTATATCTATTATCTCATTTAATATTTGTGTAAACTCTTGAGGTGAGTATTTATGACAATTAATTTTGTGTGTCAACTTGACTGGGCCATTGTGTGCCCAGATATTTGGTCAAGTATTTTTTCTCAGTGTGTTTCTAGGTGTTTTGGGATAAGACTAACATTTTAATCAGTAGACTGAGTAATGTGATTGACCTCCTAATGTAAATAGCCTGTATCCACACAGTTGAAGGCTGGAATAGAGCAAAAAGTCTGGCCTGACCATAAATAAGTAGGCACTCCCCTTGCCTGACTGATTGAGCTGGGACAATAGTTTTGTTGTTGTTGTTGTTTGTTTGTTTCCCTGTCTTCTGACTCAAATTGTAACATCAACTACTCCTGGGTTTCAAGCCTGCAGGCTTTTGAGCTGGAACTTACACCATCAATCTCCTGGTTTTGAGGCCTGTAGATTGAGACAAGAACTGACACCATTGGCTCTCCTGGTTCTCAGGTCTGTGGATGTGGGCTGAAATGATACTATTGGCTTTCCCAGGTCAACAGCTTGCTGACTGAGTTCTTGAGACTTCTCAGCCTTCACAATCATGTAATTCCTAAATGTATATGTATATATATATAGGAATATATGTGTGTGTGTGTGTGTGTATATATGTATATTATGCACACACACTTACACATACATTATATATATGTGTATATATATGTATATATACAATTATACATATAATGTATGTGTAAGTGTGTGTGCATAATATACATATGTATACACACACACATATATTCCTAAATATATATACATATATATAATTATACATATATATACATATATATGTATATAATTATATATATGATATATATGTATGTGTAAGTGTGTGTGCATAATCTCCTTTTATTTTATTTCCCTGGAAGAGCCTAATCCAGATTTTGGTACCTAGAATGACTCTACAGGAACAGAATTTTAGGCATGAGTTTTCTGAATTGGTTCTGGAATTCCTGGAATTGGCTCTCTTATCTGATTAGGTTTAAAGGCACTAGTAACACTATTTCTAGGAGTTAAGAGAACACACATAGTCCATGGCCTGAAATGGCAAAAGGGATAAACAAAATATCACCATTGGGTACTCCTAACCAACCATTTATAAGGATCAGGGACTTGGGTGATTGTGCCTATGATGCTTTTGAATATTCTTGGCAAAGTAGTGAATAGTAGGTTGACATGATTCTCCTAATAATGTTGCTGGAAAAAGGGGGAAAAATAAATAATTAGTTAGGAATTTGAGTTTCAAGCTTAAATGCTACATAAATGATTTGACAGCTTTTATGTCTGTCCCAAGGGAGACCTTTGTCTCCTACAGCTGTAGGGTTGAGATGCTGAAAACTAAAATCAGACCTTCATCTTGAATTACAGTGCAAATAGACCCAGACTTATAGGTTGTGCACTGTTGAAGTGAGGGCACTGATTGGGAAAGAATGACATGGATAGGGAAGGAAAGTTGAAATGGGGCTATGTGGGAGGATCCTCATGAAATTGGAAACATTGAGCCCCTAAATTTTTCTTGCCGGCAGAAGAGACCTCTTCCTCACCACTGGGAATGTGGCTTCTGCACTCTCATCTAAGGTGATTAACTATGATTGCCTGAGAAAACAACAATGACATCCCCTAAAAAAGTTGCCATAAAAGTAAGTCCATGCTGTTCTCCTAAGAACCCACACTTTTAGCTTAAGAATGCATTTTGGAAAAAAATACAATAATTAATATAAAAAGAAAAGTTAAAGAACCCACTGTCTTTGTTTCTGTATCTATACCAGACTTAAGGTCTGGTAGGTCTCTAAAGGCAGGTACAATGTGTTACATACAAGAAGGTATACTACACTCAAAATATCCACTTGGTTTTCTAAATATGTAGAAAGAAATCTGGGGAACATGGGTAGGAATAGATACTAAATGTATGGGATAATAGTAGAAGAAACAAAGTTGCATCAGACAAAATTTATGGATGTGGCTCTACAAGAGGTGGCTGACAGTAATGCCAGACCTGCCTGGGTTTACTGTGGAGGAGATTCAAAGGTCTAGGGAGATTAGAATGTCACAGTGAGTTTGTCATTTAAAATCAACTCGCTCACACTGGGAAGATACAGAAGACATACCTTTCACCAATACTGTGAGAAATAAATTTGTAATGGAAAACCTAACATCATTTAAGTGCTGTGTGACTGTTCTTTATAGGCGAGACTCTGCAGTGGGAACTGTTGTCAGTAAATTGGAAGACCTAAATACAATGTGAATAATTGGATCCTGGAGTGCCAGGGGTCAAGTGGTGGCACTCAGCGGCCCAAGTCAAGGTAGAAGTAGTTACTGTGAAGGACAGCAGAGATGAAGCAGCAATCAGAATAGTCTGACTTGCGCAGACCTCTGGTATTGGCTAATTTACCATGGGTGATCCTTGAAATGAAATAAGTAGGAAGCATACTAAATTTTTATTTGATCTGTATAAGCAGAAAATTTATAGGTTAAGTTACCAAAAGTCTAACCTGAATCATGAAAACACAAAGACATGGCCCCGTCTCAATCAATTCCCAGGCTTGAGCCAGTTTACAGACCCAGAATCTCTTGAATAAAGAGGAATCGAAGTCCACTTATGGAAAGATGTGTGTACACTGCCAAAATTGATACTGTTATTCCTTCTCCCAGTCCTTCTCAAAGTAACCGATGGCCTTTAATATGGTAATTATATACTGGGAAAAAGGAAATAACCAGACCTTTCAGTGACTACAAGATACTGGTTACGAACTAACACTAATCCCAAGAGACCTCAAAATTGTGATTCACCAGTCAAGATACAGAGTTATGGGAATCAGATGATCAGTGGAGTTTTAGATTAGATCTATTTCTCATTGAGCCCAGTGCATCTCTGAACCCATTCTGTGATTATTGCCTCAGTTATGGAATGCATTATTGCAGTAGATCTACTCAGTAGTTGGCTTAATCCCCACTTTGGTTCCATTACCTATGGAGTGAGGGCTATTAGGATGAGAAAGACCAATTGGAAAACACTAGGATGGCCTCTACTTAGGAAAGTAGCATACCTGGAAGAATGGCAGAGATTAGTGCCACTATCAGGATCAGAAAGATGCAGGGGTAGTTATTCCCACCACCTTCCCATTCGACTTGTCTGTGCAGAAGACAGATGGATCTGGGAGAATGATAATGAGTTATCATTCTCATGTTTGACCAGGTGATGACTACAACTCAAGCTGCTGTACCAAATGTAGTTTCAGTACGTGAACAAAATAATACATCCCCTGGTACCTGACATGTAGCTTATAAATTCCTTTTTCTCCATTTCTGTCAAAAAGGATTATCAGGGGCAGTTTACTGTCAGCTGTCAAGGCTAGAAATACACCTTCGCTGTCCTATCTTAGGTGTATATTAACTCTCTAGCCCTACGTTATAATTTAGTTTGCAAGGATCTTGATCACCTTCTCCTTCCAAAAGATATCACACTGGTCCATTACACTGGTGACATTATGCTGATTGGACCTAGTGAACAAAAAGTAGCAACTATTCTAGACTTATTGATAAGATATTTGCATGTGAGAGGGTGGGAAATAAATCCCACAAAAGTTCAGGACTGAACGCAATGAAATTTCTAAGGGTCCAGTGATATGCGGAATCTCAAGAGATCCCTTTTAAGGTGAAGGATATGTTGTTGCATCAGGATTGTATCAGGATTGTATTACAACCAAAAAAAGGGAGGGAGGGGCATAATGTCTAGTGAACTTCTTTGGATTGTGGGAGCAACACATTCCTTATTTGGGTGTTTTATTCTGGCATATTTACTGAATGGCCCAAGATGTTGCTAGTTTTTTTGTATGGCTCAACTGTTACACAAACTACTATAGGTCCCAGCTGCTTTGCAAACTGCTCTGCCACTTGGGCCATATTATCCAGCAGATCCAATTGTTCTTGAAATGTCAGTGGCAGATAGGAATGCTATTTGGAGCTTTGGCATGACCTGATAGGTGAGTCACAGCTCAGGTGCTTAGCCTGTGTCTGTTGCCTCATGGGAGTTTCCTACAATCAATTGACAGAGGAGGAGAAAACTCAGGTCTGGTTTACATATGCTTCTGCACTGTATGCAGAAAACACCTGAAAGTAGACAGTTGCAGCATTACAGCCACTTTCCAGGACATTCCTGAATGACACAGGTGAAGAGAACTTCTCCAAGGGGGTAGAACCATAGAATTGCATCTGATTGTTCACTTTTCTGGAAGGAGAAATGGTCTAATATGTGACTATATACTGAGTCATGCATGGTCTGTGACCTATGGTTGACTGGATGGTCAGGAAATTGAAAAAAACATGATTGATAAATTAATAACAAAAAATTTGGGGAAGAGCTTTCTGGATAAACACATCTAAATGGGAAAAATCGTGGAGGTATTTGTACCCCATGTGAATGCTTCAAAAGGGGACATCATCAGATGATGATTTTAATAATTAAATTGACAGAATGATCCATTGTGTGGATACCAGACAATTTCTTTCTCCAGACTCTTTCATGACCCAATGAGCTCATCAAAATGTGGTTATGGTGTCAGAAATGGAGATGATGCATGAGGTCAGCAAAATCGACTTCCATTTACCAAGGCTGACCTGGCTACAGCCACCAATGGGTATTCAATTTGCCAGTAGCAAAGAACAACAGTGAGTCTTCAACATGGCACTATTCCCCAGGGTAATCAGCCGGCTACCTGGTGACAAGTTGATTATATTAGAATGCTTCCATCATGGAAAGGGCAGTGTTTTGCATTTATTTAGATAGGCACTTACTCTCGATGCAAATTTCTCTTCCCTACATGCAATACTTCTGCCAAAACTACGGTCTATGAATTTTCAAGCTGTCTTTTTCACTGATACACTTTCTTATTCCACACAGCATTGCTTCTAATCAATACACTCACTTCACTGAAAATTAAATGTGCCAGTGGGCCCATATTCATGGAATTCACTGGTTATACCATGTTCCCCACCATCCTGAAGCAGCTGGATTAATAAATCTGTAGAATGGTCTTTTGAAGACTCAGTTACAGTTCTAGGTACATGACAATGCCTTGCTGGGCTGGGGCAAGTTCTCTAGAAGGCTATATATCTGGTCTCAATCAGCATCCAGTATATGGTGTGGTTTCTCCCATAGTCAGTATTCATGAGTCCAGGGTTGGAAATGGGAATGGCATCACTCACTATGACCCTTAATGACCCAATTGCAAAATTTTTGCTTCCTGTTTTCATGACCTTATGATCTGCTGGCCTAAAGGTTTTAGTTCCAAAGGGAGGAGACATTTCCACCAGTAGACAAAACAGTGACTCTCTTGAACTGGAGGTTAAGACTCCTGTCCAGGGACTTTGGTTTCCTGCTGCCTCTAAATCAACAGGCAAAGAAGGGAGTTACTCTGCTGGCAGAGATGATTGATCCTGACTACCAAGGAGAAACTGACTACTCCACAGTGGAGGTATGGAAGAATATGTCTGGAATATAGTAGATTCCTTTGGATGCCTCTTAGTATTACCATGACTTATGATAAAGGTCAATGGAAAACTATAGCATTCAAATCAAGGCAGGATTATTAATGTCCCAGGCCCTTCAGGACACCCTTCATCTGGAGTTTGGGTAACTCTACCAGATAAAGAACCAGATAAAGGATTTTCTGAAGGCAAAGGAAGTACAGAGTGGCTAGTAGAGGAAGGCTGTTATAAATAACAGCTGTGACTGCGTGACCAGTTACAGAAAGGAGGACTGTAATTGTTAAGCATATCCCTCTTATCTTGTTGTCAATATGTTGCATGTATGTACATGCATGTATATCTATACATATATATTTTTTCTCTTATTCTCTTATGTAACATAAGATGTATTCACTTTTACATCACTATTTAAATAGCATTTGAATATTAAATACATAGTATTTAAAAATGTTTTGCTTATAGTAATGCAAATGTAAGTTATGGGATATCAAAGAGAAAAGTAAATACTCAAGCACTTTACCTCCTCTTCTGAAAAAGAGGCTGGTGTGTTTTTAGCTGTATGCAGAATTGTATCAGGTGGAATTATAGCCTTGTTATTGTCTTTATTTGGATAAAGGGTAGGTTTAAGGAGATGAATATAGGTGCCCATTTGAGAAGGAAAGGACTTATGTTTTTCCAGCTTTCTTGAGGTATAATCAACAAATAAAAACTGTCTATATTAAAGGTGTAGAATGTGACATTTTGATATTAGTATGCATTGTAAAATGATTATCACAACTAATCTAATTAATATATTTATCACCTCATATAGTATATTAGTTCCTGTTGCTCTGCTATACAGGAATACCTGAGACTGGGTAATTTATACAGAAAAGAGGTTTATTTGGCTCATAGTTTTGCAGGCTGTACAAAAAGCATGGAATAGGATCTGCCTGGTTTGTGGTGAGGGCCTCAGAAAGCTTTTACTCATGGCAGAAGGTAAGGGGAGTCAGCATGTCACATGGTGAGAAAGGGTAGCAATATGGAGAGGAGGGAGGTGCCAGGCTTTTTTCAATAATTAGATCTGCAGGTTACCTTCATGATGGCACAAAGTCATGCATGTTGGATCCACCTCCATGACCCAAACAATCCCACCCACCAGGCCCCATCTGACCTTGCAAATCAAATTTCAACATGAGATTTGGAGGGAACAAATGTGCAAAGTATATCACACGGTTGTTTATTTTTTTGTGGTAAGAACATTTAACACCTACTGTACTAAAAATCATAGTCACGATGCTATACATTAGGTCTCCAGAATTTATTCATCTTACGTAACTGAAATTTTTTACTTTTTTTCAGACACCTCCTCATTTCTCCCATTCTCCAACCTCTGGCAACCACCAGTCTACTCTCTGCTTCTATGAGTTTGACTCTTTTTTATTCTATTTCACAAATACTGAGATTATTCAGTATTAGTCTTTCTGTATGGGCTTATTTCACTTAACATAATGTCCTCTAGGCTCATCCATGTTGTCACAAATGACAGAATTTCCTTCTTTTTAAAGGTTGAATAATATTCCATCTTATACATTACATATTATATGCATATTATATGTATGTATACAATGTTTTCTTTATCTGCATTTTCTTTATCCATTTGTGTGTTGATGGACACTTAGGTTGGTTCTATATTTTGACTCTTGTGAGTGATATTGCAATGAACATGGAAGTGCAAATATCTCTTTGAGACACTGATTTTATTTTCTTTAGATATATACCCAAAAGTGGGATTGCTGGATCATATGGTAGTTCTATTTTTAATTTTTTGGGCAACCTCCATACTCTTTTACATAATGGCTAAACAATTGAAATTCCCACTGACAATACACAAGCGTTTTCTTTTCTCAACATTCTTGTCAACACTTATCTTTTGTCTTTTTTTACTATAGCCATTATTTTCTTATTGATACAAAATATTTTACATATTTATAGAGTACATGTGAATATTTGTTACATGCATACAGTGTGAGTGATCAAGTCAGGGTGTTTGTGTTTTCCATCACTTGGAGTATTTATTATTTCTTTATGTTGGTGGTATTTCAAGTCCTCTGTTCTAGCTACTTTAAAATACACAGTACATTGTTGCTATCTGTCATACTCTGGTATTGACTATTGAGACTCATTTCTTTTAACTTGTATTTTTGTACCCACTAACCAATCTTTATTCTCCTCTCCACCGACATGCTCTTCCCAACCTCTGGTACCTATGAATCTATTACGTATCTCCATGAGATAAAGTTTTTTAGCTCCCACCACATGTGAGTGAGAACATGTGGCTTCTGCCTTTCTGTGCCTGGCCTATTTCACTTAATATAATGACCTCCAGTTTCATCCACATTGCTGCAAATGACATGGTTTTATTCTTTTTTTGGTCACGTGAATAGCATTCCATCATATCTATATACAGCATTTTCTTTATCCATTTATCTGTTGATGGACACTTAGGTTGAGTCCACACTTTTGCTATTGTGAATAGTGCTGCAGAATTTCTCACTGTGGTTTTTTTTTTGCATTTTTTTGATGATTTCTATTGTTGAAAATTTTTTCATATATTTCTTTGCCATTTGGATGTTTTCTTTTCTTTTCTTTTCTTTTCTTTCTTTTTTTTTTTTTTTTTTTGAGATGGAGTCTTCTGTCACCCAGGCTGGAGTGCAGTGGTGTGGAATCTCGGCTCACTGCAAGTTCCACCTCCTGGGTTCACGTCATTCTCCTGCTTCAGCCTCCCAAGTAGCTGGAACTACAGGTGCCTGTCACCATGCCCAGCTAATGTTTTGTAGTTTTAGTAGAGACGGGGTTTCACTATGTTAGCCAGGATGGTCTCAATCTCCTGACCTCGTGATCCACCTGCCTCGACCTCCTAAAGTGCTGGGATTACAGGCGTGAGCCACTGCGCCTGGCCCCATTTGGATGTTTTCTTTTGAGAAATGTATATTCAGTTCCATTTAATATTTTCTTCCGTGCTATAGGTTGTCTCTTGACTCTGTTTATTTTTTTTTTGATATGCAAAATTTTTATAGATTGATATAGTTCCAGTTGTCTATTTTTGGTTTTGATGCATGTACTTTGGGGGTCATAGCTAAAACTCATTACCTATACAAATGTCAAGAAGTCTTTTTCCCTGTCTTTTTCTAGTTGTTTTACAGTTGCAAGTCTTAATGGTTACGTACTTAATTCATTTTGAGTTGGTTTTGTATAAGGTCCAATTTCATTGTTCTCCATGTAAGTATATAGTTTTTCCAATACCGTATATTGAATAAACTATCATTTTCCTATTGTGTACATCTGTTATCTTTGCCAAATTAATTTGACTTTATATCCATGAATGTACTTCCAGGCTTTCTGTTCTTTTCCATTGGTCCCTATGTCTGGTTTTATGCCGGTATGATTTCGTTTTGATTACTATAGCTTTGTAGTATATTTTGAAATCATGTAGTGTGATGCCTCCAGTTTTATTCTTCATTCTCAAAATTTCCTTGGCTAGTCTGGGTCTTTGGGTCTCATATGAATGTTAAAGAAATTACTTTCTACTTACGTGAAAAATCACTTTAGAATTTCATTACAGATTGCACTGAATCTGTAGATAGTGTTGTATAGGATGCACATTTTAATAATATTAATTCTTCCAAACCAGGAACATGAGATTTCTTTATTTAATTGTGTCTTTTTCAATTTCTTATACCAGTGTCACAGTTTTCAGTGTACATCACTTTCACTTCCTTAGTTAAATGTACTCCTAAGTATTTTTAAAATGATATTGTAAATAAAATAATTCTCTTAATTTTTCAAGATAGCTTGTTTATTGTATAAAAACTTTAGTGATTTTTGTATCCTGCAACACTACTAAATTTGTTTATTAGTTTTAACAGTTTTTCGGTGGAGTATTCAGAGTTTTATATATGTAAGATCATGTCATCTGTAAACAAAGGCAGTTTTATTTGTTCCTCTCTGATTTGGGTGCCTTTTATTTCTTTTTCTTGATGAATAATTGCTCTGGCTAGGACTTCGAGTACTATGTTGAATAGAAGTAATGTGACTAGGCACCATTGTCTTGTTCCTTATTTTAGAGGAAAAGTTTTCAGCTTTTTACTGTTGACTGTAATGTTATCAGTGGACTTGTCATATATGGCCTTTGTTATGACAAACTACATTATTCCTGTATTTAATATGTTGAGAGTTTTTATCTTGAAAGGATGTTGAGTTTTGTCAAATGATTTTTCTGTATCTATTGATATTATTTATTTTTTATCATCCATTCTTATAATATGATGTATCACATCTGTTGATTTGCTTATATTCAAACATCCTTTCATTTTAGAGATAAAATCCACTTAATCATGATGTATAATCTTTTTTTAATGTGCTGGTGAATTTGCTTTGCTAATATTCTGTTGAGGATTTTTCCACCTCTGTTCATAAGGAATATTGACTTGTAAACATAAAATCTACCAAGACTGTATCATGAAGAATTAGAAAATATAGGTAGACCAATAATGAGTAAAGAGGTTGATTCAGTAATCAAAAAACTCTCCACAAACAAAAGCCCTGGATGTATGTTCTATCAAACATCTAAAGAAAAATTAATGCCAATCATTCTCAAATTCATACAATAATTGAAGAGGAGGAAATTACCCAATACATTTTATCATCAGTATTAATTACCCCAACACCAAAACCAGCAAAGATATTACAAGAAAACAAAATTATAGGCCAATATTTTAGTGATGGTTAATTTTATGTGTCAATTTAATTAGTGATGGTTAATTTTATGTGTTTGGGCCATAAGGTGTGGAAATTTTGGTCAATCATTATTCTCAGTGTATGTATGTAGATGCTTTTGGATGCAAATAACATTTGATTTGTAAGACTGAGTAATATAGATTGGCTTTCCCAATGTGAGTTTCCCTAATTTAATCAAAGACTTGAATAGAACAAAAAGCTGACTTAGTCTTAAGGGAGAACTCTTTCTGCTTGGTGATTGAGCTAGAACATAGGTCTCTTCCTTTCCTTGGACTCAAACTAAAACATTGGCTCTTCTTGGATCTTGAGAATGTCAGTTTTCAGGTTGGAACTTACATCGTTGGCTCTTCTGATTCTCAGGCCTTCAAACTCAGGTTGGAACTGGAACTTCACTATTGGCTATTCTAGGTCTCCAGCCTGCTTACTGAAGATCTTAATATGTCCCAGCCTCCATAATCATGTGAGCCAATTCCTTATAATAAATATCTTTATATATGTATATATTATATGTAAATAGATATTATACATATTATATAAACATATAGGGATTTATAAGATATACATGTATAAATATTTATATATATATATATATATATAATGGTTCTATAGAGAACCCTGGATATTACCTTCATTAGGCCACATTGGAGCTAGTAAGTGTCCATGTTTGTCTGATGTAATGGCTTTGCTCGCATATCTTCTGTGCCATAGTTAAGTTCTGCTTATTGAATAGTGAAGGTGGATAGAGACTCAGAGGTCCCCCATATCTCTTGCTGATGCCTCATTGCCTAAATGCTTAGTAAATCTTGTTTTGTGTTTTGATTAATTTGCTGTGTGAAAATTATCCCCATATTTAGTAGTAATAAAACAGCAATCTATTTTGCTCACTCATTTATGATTAAGAAATTCGGGAAAGGCTTGGCTAGGTTACTCTTTCATGGGGTCTCTCATGGGGTTGTAGTGAGCTGTCTCATAGGTTATCAGTTGCCTGAAGCTCAAATGAATCGAACCTCCAAGATGGCACAGTAACTTGACTGATAGTTGATGCCTGGTATTGGCTTTGGGGCTTGGCCAGACTGTCAGCCAGAGCACCAGAGCCTTTCCATCACAGTAATCTCAGAGCAGTCAGACTTTCTTCATGGTGGCTGACCTCTTTCAGATTGAGCAGATTGTATAATCCAGTGGAAGCCACAGGGTGTTTTTGGCCTAGTCACAGAAGCCATATAATACTATGGCAACTGTGGTTTATTGATTACAAATGCATCACTGAGTTAGGACCAGATTCAAGGGAAGGAAGCAGAGATCCCTCCTCTTAACAGAAGGGGTATCAAAGATTTTGTGGGCATGTTTAGACAGTGCCATGCATTATTATTTTAGGATCTAGGTATCTCTAGATATGGCATAAGACCAGAAAAATGGACTTTGAAATGAGATCATGATTTTAACCTTCTTCCATCATTTATTGCTCTATAACTGTGGACAAATTAATTTAAGTATATTGGTTAGCGACCTTCTCTGACAAGAGAGGGTGTTGATATCTACCTTGCAGCTGAAGAAAGCATATGTGCAAGTTTCTTATCATAGTAATTAGTACTCAATGTTTGAATGACGGTTTTATACCTCCTTCACTTAACTCACCAATTTCTATTATTTTTAGGTATAATTTAGAGACATATCAGGATATGATTTACAGTTTGATTTTTCCTTAAGAGATAGTGGATGCATTACAAACTTTATGTATTAAGCCCAAAACCAAATTAACTGTGGCCCAAAGATACACATTGCTACGTCATGGATCATGGCATGCTCTGTGCTATACCATCCATCAAGTCATGGTGTATACATCATATATCTCTTTTTCCGTGTAAGATAGTTAAACAAGTTCAGATACAGAACATCTCAGGTCAAATCTGAATCCTTGGTTGATCTATTCTGATAAAACTTTTTTTTCTTTCTAATTTAAAGCTATTTGATAAAAAGTTTCATTGTATTGGAATCAAGAGGAATCTATTATCTGGAATTCACAAAAAGAATTTAACCAAATGAATAAATCGAATTTAAGGAGCAATGGCATGTAGAAGACAAAAGCCAGGGACTCACATGGAGTAACACAAAATTCCCCATGTGGAAGTCATTTAAGCTTCAATTTTTCACATGGTAGGGATGAAAACATTCTTCTGCTATGGAGCTTCATAAAGCACGTCAGACATTTTCTTGCACCAGCCTTTTACGCATCTGTCAATTGGAGAAGTTAACCTCTCTGCTGTTTTGATGAGAAAAAGATAAAAATCGAAGTCCTGGTGATTTTATAGGAGTGCTGGCTGCTTGTGTCTTTGGCTATCTCTTCACCCCCTTGGTGTGAAGACATCCTTGATTCAAAACAGATGTGGTCCCCTTGGCACATCCTGCTAAACACCACATTGCTCACAGAGCTCTGTGGTTCACAAGGTACCCTCATGAAGCTGGGTCAGTACCTAGGGATAGGTTTTCTGCCCAGCACTGTGGACTGACACCTGATGGTTTTTCAAGAGACTCACACCCAGGTGTCTAACTAAATAGATAACAGATAATCACATTTACTGTAGCATTGAGGCTTATTTTTCACCCTTCTCATGGAAGTTTAAGGGACAGTCATATTTGCATAATCTAAATTTTCAGCTTTTACTTAGCCGTTCTTTAGCTGAGTGGCAAATAATGTTTACTTTATAAACTTTTTTTGAATGTGCCTTGGGTTATTTTCTGAGCAGCTGGAATACTGCCTTGAAAGCTGGAAAGCAATTTTCTTATTTCCATATGGGGAAGGCAAGTGGGGAGTGGTCAACAGAGCAGCACATTTAAGCAAGTTGTTAGAATAACTAAGGATTTATTCAGTTTCCATTACAAATATCTAATTATAAATAATTACCCCAAACTAATTTATTCCATCCTCTTGAGCTTTATTCCAGCAAAAAGCTTATCCGTATGCATTTTGTTAAATAGACCACTGCACTGTGAAGGGAACAAAAACGCTCAACGAGACTGATACGACTTGCATGGGAAAGGAGGGGATTAACAATAATTGGGCATTTTTTGGAGTATCCTCTCCAATTCCATTAGTGGTGAAATATAAGTAGGTGTTTAAGAAAATGAGTTCACAGTAAAAAATTGAAGGAGATTACCAGTTTTAATAGATGGTCCCTGCCCTATTTAAGAGTTAATGCCAGAAACAGTAGAACAGTTTGTTTTAGTATTAGGCTAAATTTTTAAATATGTAAAAAAATTAAATTTTTAAGGTCAAATGCTGACAACTCACTAAAATAAGAATATATATTAATTTTCATTTTCAGTTTTTCAGAAGTGTTTGAAGATGTAGTGTCTTTTTATCTGAAGATGAAATATGAACCTCATAATTTTAGTGTAGTTATTCTGGAAACCATAGTTAACACTTGTTGGAAAAGCAAACAGCTTCATTGTTTTTCTGCATACAAAATTAATGCATTTTCAGTTTAAAAATTTACATGAAATAAAATGTAGAAAAAATAAATCACCAATAAACTTATAACACAAATAACATAATTATTAACATATTGATATATTTCTCTCCAGATACTTTTTCTGCGAATGAGAATGATTTTTATGTAATTACAATTAAAGCACAGCATACATGTAGAAAGTGACCAAATAAGTATTCTAGAAGCAGAACATCTTCAGAGCTCCAGAAGCCCTCCCATCACCACCCCTGTGCACAAACAGTGTATTTCCTTGACACTTTTTAAACATTTCAATAGTTTTGGGGGTACAGGTGGTCTTTGGTTACATGGATAAGTTCTTTACTGGTGATTTCTGAGATTTAGTGCATCCATCACCCAAGCTATTCTGAATGTGATATAAAAGGAATCACACACTGTATATTCTTTTATGTTGGCTTATTTTACGTAACATTAGGATTGTAAGATATACTCGTATTGTTATGTGTCATGTAATTTGCTTATACTCGTTGATATATATACTTACATTGTATAAATGTACCAGACTTCGGGGTCGGGCGCGGTGGCTCACGCGTGTAATCCCTGCACTTTGGGAGGCCGAGGCAGGTGGCTCACGAAGTCAGGAGATCGAGACCATCCTGGCTAACACAGTGACACCCCGTCTCTACTAAAAATACGAAAATTAGCCCAGCGTAATGGCGGGCGCCTGTAGTTCCAGCTACACGGGAGGCTGAGGCAGGAGAACGGCGCGAACCCGGGAGGCAGAGCTTGCAGTGAGCCGAGATCGCGCCACTGCACTCCAGCCTGGGCGCAGAGTGAGATTCCGTCACGAAAAAAAAAAAAAAAAAGGACCAGACTTCATTTAATCATTTTGTTATTTGGTTGCTTCAAGTTTGGGGCTATTCGATATATTGTCGCTATGAAATTCTAGTGCACGCCTTATGGTGGAACTTATGGACATGTTTCTATTGGGCATATACTTGGGAGTAAAATTGGTGGTTTCTAGGGGTGTACATGTGGTAAGTTTTTAATACACACTGTCAAAGAGTTTTCCAAAATAACTGTAAGAATTCACACTTTCATTGGCAATGTATGAGACTTGCAGATGCTCTACATACTTCCAACACTTGATACAAAATCATTGTTTTTAAATCAAAGTAAAGTAAATAATATTCCACATGCACTTCGGAAGCCTGCATTTCATAGATAACAATACATCTTGGGCATCTTTCCATGTCAATAAAGAAAAAGATCAGCATTTTAAGTAATTGTGTAACAATCGTTTGTATTGTGTATCTAAGTATATGTAATTCTTTCGTTGATGAATATTTCTACAGATTTTAATTGTTCATTTTATAAGCAAAATGGATTATATAATTCTCTATGCATATAGTTTATAAATTAATATAACTCTTGTCAATAAATTAAATCACTATTTTTTCCTACATAGTATTCATCACTAAAATGACAGAAATCCAACATTATTTAATTTATTATCTTACTTCTACCCCTTCTTCGTTGTAAATAATGTCTTAGTAAAATAGCACATGACAGAGAAAATTAGATTCACTAAATACTTGTGATTATCTCACATAGACTCTCAAATTTTTCTGTTTGGCCATATTTCCCCATTCTACTCATTGATTATTTAAAATCTCTAACCTCCTTAAACTTCTAAATTTCTCCTTACCTCTTTCTATGCTCTCAGCAGATGACTGATCCTCATATTTCATAGAGAGTACAGGAGCCATCAGAAGAGAATGCACCCAAAGTGATTTGCAAGTCTCCGCAAGGCAAAAACTTACACACACACACCCCCCTACCTGGCCTATCTTCTTACTTCTGTGAAAATAGAGAAGCTGATGCCTCACCTTCTTCTACTTCTCCATGTAAGGTCAGTTCTGGCAACTGGTCTTGGGAGCCCATTGCCCTCTCTCTTTTTGATTCATTTGGCACATTTTCTCTTGCTCCTTTACTGACTTCATCTCTGCTGGCCAAACTCCAAGTATATTAATTACTCCTGGGCTTTGTTAATTCTCTTTCTCTTTAATTTTCTCCTCTTTCCCTTTTCTACCCCTCTGTTTTCCTCCACTCACTGTTTCTCATGTTCTCTTCACTTTAATTTTTCCTCCACTTTCCTATTTTTATGTTGTCTTTAGCTTTAGTTAGTCCCTGTTATGGTATGAAACGCTATGCTTGCATCTTCTAGATTTATACAGACAATCTGGTGTTCTTTTCTTATCTTTTTTTTTAAACCTCCTTTTGCTCTTAGACAAATGACTATTTGTCAACTTCTGTTAAATTTATCAGAGATAGTACAAAATTGACGTGTCTAAAATAGAACCTTTCATATTTATTTTCTGAATAACAACTGTCTTCACATCCCAGTAAATGGTATGCGTTCACCTAGGTGGCGAGCTGAAATTATAAAAGTTGTCTAGTATTCCTGTCTTTTCTTGTTTCAGCGAGTCAAATTAATTGACAAGGCCATTGTATAATGTTCCAAAATATGTCTAAATTTATCTCGGTAGCCACCTGCCCCCCAAGCCAAAATAATCCCCCACTAGATGCGGAAATGATCATGGTCAACTCCATGACTGCCTCATTCATCATTTTAGGCCTCGTTCTTGGCACACTGCCTGACACTTAATAGATGTTCACAAAAGTAGATTTAATCACCACAGTCTTTTGCCTTAACTTCTAAAGATGTTTGTATTAATATTTCAGGTTTAAAATAATTTCTTCGTGAAAGCATTCTCTTTCATTCAAAGTGGATCAAATCCCAATTACAGGCTCCTGTAACACCCTGTATCAATGCATCTCTCTTTTCTAATAATTTTCCAGCTATAAACCCTCATTAGTTTTCTAACAGTTCATTAACATTGCCTGACCCTGAGATTCAGAGAGAAAAAGGACTGAGTTTCTGTTTATGTCTCCATTCTGCCTACATATTATGCATATCAGTGATAAATTTCAAGAAGTGTTTTCGTACATTGAAGTGTATACCTATTCTTAATACTTCTTATCCATAATTCCAATGTTTCCTCACTTCAAATGATTTATATTTTCTCTTTGCAATCAAACAGATTTCTCATTTTTAGTTTCATGCACTTTAGTTATGCATTTCTTTTAAATCATTATCAATGTAAATCTTGTGTATAATTGTTGTTTTACTTTGCATGTTTTGATTACTGGTCATTTGACTTTTTTTTTCTGTTTTCAGGCTCCATGTATCTATTTTTCTCTTTATGTATTGACTGTAGTTATTTGTAAGACCTTTTTCATATTAGTGAGATTAATCTCTTCTGCACAACATCATACTCTGTTTCCCAGGGTGTCATCTGCATTTGCTTACATTCTTCTGCAATAGCTTTTTGATTCATTTATTAGATTCCTACTATATGTCTAAAACCATTCAAGAAATAGGAACAAAGCAATGGTAGCAACAGACAAAATACTGCCTTTATGGAGTTTACATTGCAGTTACAGAGAGGCTGGGTAGACAAACAATGATTGCTATAAAAGAAGTAATACACATAGAATATTTGGTAGTGGTAAGAGTTATTAACATAATTAAAGCAGGAAAGGGACTAAGAAGGGTCAGCAAGTGTGAATTGGAAAGTTAATAATGTAGGGTTTTGTCGGCCACCATAAGGACTTTGGTGTTTACTTGGAATGAGACAAAAAGTGTTGGCGGTTTTTGAGCAGAGGAGAGAAATTATCTGACTACATTTTAACTATAAAACTCTGGTTTTTTGAAAATAGCTTTGAGGGAATAAAGATTAGAAACAAGAAGCCCAGTTAGACCATTGCAGTTATTCCAGCTAAGATAAGGAAGGATCAGACCAACTGGTGGTGAATAGAAGCAATGTGTTAGCAGTAGAGATGGAGATCAGATTAAATGTGTATGTTGAATATAATATCAATACATTTGTTTGCGAATTGAATGTGAGGTATGGAACTAAGAGAGAAGTTTAGGTTATCAATGGTTTTTATTTAATTTGGGTCTGAGAAATTGGATGGAGCTGTGCTTATAAGAGATGGGGAAAATATGACTAGAGGAGGTACTAGAAGGAAAATCAACAGTTTTAGTTTTGTACCTGTTAAGTTTGAGATTTCTGTTAGGTGTCTAGGCAGAGCTATTTAATAGGTTGTTGGATATATGGTTCTGTTGTTCTGGAAAGATATGAACTTTGGCGTCATCAACATACAGATGGGATTTGTTGCCATGCCACTGACTGATAATACCAGAGCAGTGGATGTAAATAGAAAAGAGAAAATAAACAAGAACTGAAACACAGAGAGCTCCAAATTTCAAAGATCAGCAAGGTGAAGAAAAACAAATAATGAGACTGGGAAGAAGCTGCCACTGATTGAGAAATAAAATTAAGAAAGAATGTAATCCTGGAATTGAAGCTGAGGAAGTGACTCAAGTTTCAGTGAATGATCAACTATTGCAATGCTGCTAAATAGAATGAGGACAGATAATTGGAAATTAAACACAGCAGGGTGATGGTAAGAAACGGCATAGCTAGGAGAGATTTAAGTGAAATAGTAGAAAACCTGATTAACTAGATCCATGAGAGAGGAGAAAAATTGGAGACAGTGAGTATAGACTTCCTCTGAGAACTTTTTGTAAGGGAAAAGACAGATATAAGAAAGAAGTGAGGCAAAAGGATGTTTGTATTTTAAAATTAGAGAAAGGATCACATTGTGTGCTGATGGGAAGCATCAAGTAGAGAGGAAATGTGATTATGCTTCAAGAAGGAAGAAGCATTAGGGTAGTGCTGAGGGGATGGAATCCAGAGCACAAGCAGAAGCCATGGCCTTTGTTAGGAATACGGATAGTTTTTCCATAGCAATTAAAGAGAAGGTAGAGGTCCTGTAGGAGGTAACGAAAGTTATATTCAGAATACTCTTATTTTCATTGTTCTATCATAAGAAAAATTATCACCTAGGAGTAAAGATCAGTATTAGAATTAGAGGAGAGGAAAGGGAGTGTGAAATTGCAACCTAGGGAATTTTGAGAGTCATTGGAATTGACAAAAGAGTGCAGTATGCTATTCACTCACATATACTCCTGGTACTGGCCTCTGCCTCCTTAATGGTGCTAGAATTATGCTTTCAGACCCCCAATCAGATTATGCCATTTTATGCTAAGGAAATGTTATTTTGGCTCCTCCCTAGCTATAGTTAAGTACAGGACATAACTTAAACCCCTTAGCCTGTCCAACAGTGTCCTATAATCTTCTCCAAACCTACATTCATAAACTCATCTCTATTCCCATGGCTTCACACAATTCAAGTTCTAGGTGAATCTAACATCTTGGATTTGCTCTAAAACGTTTTACACACTCACAACTCCTTGCCTTTGTCTAGGTAGTTTCCTTACCTGGAATGTTTTCTTTTTTTCTCCTCCCCACTTCCTAAAATGCAGCTCCTGCTCCACTTACCCGTCACTTCCAAGGTAGAGCTGACTACTCTCTTCTCTATGTTCCCCTTAAACTTGGAGTTTAGCTTTGTACTTAGCTTTGCCATATTGCATTATTGCTTAATATGTCTGTCTTTTCCTGGACTAGATGTTTTTCAAGGATAAGAGTAGTATCTTGCTGTGTGCATGCTTTACTTGGAATACAGAGTTTCCTTCAATCCTCAATTGGTTATGCAAATTTGGGCTTACATTTTTAAAACACCTCTCTTTTCCAGAACAATTTATATGTTTTCAGTTTAACAAAACAACAAAACAACAAGAGCATTGAATTTGAACATTAATGTTAGGTGCCTTATATTTAGATGAATACCTTATAATTAGATGAGGAATATATAATGGTATTAGATATAGGTCAACATTTCTCTCAAATTGGAATGGAATTTGATGGAATTTGATGGAATATCAAGTAAGTAAAGAAACTGGCCTAACTTGTGGAATATTAAGCTTCAAAGATTTGGAGTATTTTGGTAATTTAGTTCATTCCTTGAGGTTTCCTGTACTTACCTTTGTGTTTTTAATTTAGCTGACTCTTGCCTCATAATGAGAAGTATAAGTAAATCAAGATAAAGTAATCAAACACCTTATTCTGAGGATTAAGATGTACATCAGAAACACATAATTGATAGATATAATTCTTTCAGTATTGTTTTCAGAAGTGAGGTTTTTGTTTCTCTATCTAGTGAGTGGGAAAAACAGAGCCTCCTTGGGGAATCTACAGCCTTTGGTGTTTTGCTATTAAAACTTCAATTAGAAGAATCATTTGCTAAAATAAGCCAATTATGGTTGATTTGCCACAGATTAAGAAGTGTATAGAAAGGATACGTGAGGAGTACATTTGGATAGAAAGGGTAGGATGTGATCATAAGGCATTTTTGATTATTCATTACTATGGAACAAAGCATGCCAAGTCTTAGTGGCTTAAAATAATAATTGATTATTGTCATTCAAAGTTCTGTGAGTTAACTGGGTTAACAAGTATTTCACTGGGTCTCTCATGTAGTATAGTCAGATGACAACAGGGGCTCATATGGACTAAACATTCAAAATGGCTAGCTCACATGGCTGGAAGTTGTTGCTGACTGTCAGGATTTCAGCTGGGACTATCAATAGCAGTGCCAGTGCAAACCTTCCGCCTGTCTTGGGGTTCTTACAGCATGGCATGGGTTCTGAGAGGGAGTATCACAAAAAGCAAGCATTCCAAGAGACTCAAGCTGGAATCTTCTTATCACCTAACTTTGGAAGTCCAAGAAATCACTTCTGTTACCTGTTTGCCAAGCACATCACTAAGGTCAACCAGATTTAACAAAAGGAAAAGTAGGCTCAACCTCTTAATGAGGGAGGGATGAGGCCATGTTGGAAAGAATGTGAAGCATGGGACATGTGGGTGCAGCCATCTGTGGAAAATACAAACTACCACAAAGGCCACGAATAACTGTTTCAAGGTAATAAGGTATAATGAGAAGTCTACTCTCACTGCTGCCATTGTCCCTGTCCCTGTCCCTGTCCAGATCTGGTCACTGCCTTCTCCACCCTGCCAGGTGGCCACGCTCACATTTATTCGGTACAGATTTAATGACAAAGGCCTTGAGTCAACACACTTGTGGGTAATTAACATGGTCACCCCCTGTCCTCCCAAGAGAGCAGTCCTACACAAGGATTATTAAAAGCCAGGTTCCGAGGCCTAAGTAAACTAAATTATCTAGATCAGTTTCTTTACATCTCCTTGTTACCTAACCTAAGCTTTCAGGCACCTGGTAAGAGAATCTAGCTGCCTTCAGCCAAATCCTTTTCCGAAGCTTTTGTAAAACCTGTGGGCCTTCCAAAAAGGTTTGCATCTTTCTACAATTTTTCCCACCACCCTGACCGATGTCCTACACCACCCCAGCCTCAGGGAACTCCTTTCACCTTCTTTACTTTACCATCCTTGCTATGGTTTTAGAGGTTTCCCAGACAG
The DNA here is from genome assembly GCF_003255815.1 of Theropithecus gelada. Taxonomy (NCBI): domain Eukaryota; kingdom Metazoa; phylum Chordata; class Mammalia; order Primates; family Cercopithecidae; genus Theropithecus; species Theropithecus gelada. The sequence goes on along the minus strand of NC_037678.1, from coordinate 78,901,022 downwards.
TCTCCTGTAAGACTGAAACAGTCTTCTCTTCAATACTTCTTGGTTTTTTTCTATTATATTTTAAATCTTATTTTAAATGTCACTGGCCCTATAAAGTATATTCTGTTTGTTCCTTTATAGTACCCCAAAGTATTCTTCACACAGAAATGCTATTGCTTGATTTCTTAATACTTTCTTCAATAAAACAATATGACCCATGAATCTTCCTTCTTGCCCTAAGTTCCTTCTGATAGTATATTATGATCATCACTGTCTGTTACTATATATTATAACAGACTATATTTTTTGTTTATAAATATATATAAAAGGTATTTATAGAATATTTTACCCATTAACAGTATAACACATATTCTTATCAAGTTCACATACAGCATTCACCAAGATAGACTACATTCTGGCCATAAACATATCTCAACAAATTTAAAAAGATAGAAATTGTATAAAGTATACTTTCAGCTCACAATGGAATTGAACTAAAAATCGATAACAGAAATATAGCTGAAAAATCCTAAAATACTTAGAAATTAAACAACACACTTCTAAATAACACATGGATCAAAGAAAAAAAATCTCAAGAAAACTTTGAAATATTTTGAACAAAATAAAATAGCAATGCATCCTATCATAACTTGTGGAATACAGTGAAAACATTCCTAAATGATAAACAAAATTGATAAACTGCTAGGTAGCCCACAAAGAAGAGAGAAGACTCAAATAAAATGAGAAATGAAAATGGAGATATTACAGTGGATACCACAGAAATACAAAAAATCATCAGAGACTGTTATGAATAACTATAATGAATAACTATACACTGACAAACTGGAAAGCCTTGAGGAAATGGACAAATTCCTGGACATGTATCACCCACCAAGACTGAATCAGGAAGAAATAGAAAATCAGAACAGACCAACAATTAATAGCAAGATATAATCAATAATAAAATCTCTCCCAACAAAGAAAAGCCCAAGACTAGATGGATTCACAGCTGAATTCTACAAAACATACAAAGAAGAACTAATACAAATCCTCTTGAAGCTATTCCAAAAGAATCAAAAAGAAGAGAATTATCCCTAACTCACTCTGTGAGGCTAGCATTACCCTGATACCGAAACTAGACAAGATCACAACAACAAAAGAAAGCTACTGGCCCATCTCCCTGATGGACAAAAATGCAAAATACTAGCAACAAAATACTAGCAAATGGAATTAAACAGCACATCATAAAGATTATGCACCACAATCAGGTGGAATTTATAGTAGAAATACAAGGATGATTCTACATATGCAAATTAATAAGTATGAAATCATACATCACATAAACACAATGAAGGAGAAAAAATATCATCTCAATAGATGCAGAAAAAACATTTGCTAAAATTAAACATCACTTCATGATAAAACTCTCAACAGGCTAGGCATAGAAGGAAGATATCTCAAAATAATAAAGTCCATACATTACAAACCCACAGCTAACATCACTATGAATGGAAAAAGTTGAAAATCCTTCCTCTAAGAACAGAAAAAAAAGAATGCAGACTTTTAGCACTCCTACTCAATATTACTGGAAGCCCTAGCTACAGTAAAAAACTACAAAACACTGAGAAAAGAAACTGAAGAGGACACAGAGAAATGGAAAAACAACCCATGCTCATGAAGTGGAAGAATTAATATCATTTAAATGACCATATTGCCCAAAACAATATACAAATTTAAAGCATTCTATATCAAAATACCAGTGTCATTCTTCACAGAAATAGAAAAAAAAATCCTAAAATTCATAGGGAATCAAAAAGGAGCCTGAATAGCCAAAGCAATCCTGAGCAAAAAGGATAATGCTTTAGGAATCATGTTACCTGCTTCAACATACATTACAAGGCTACAGTCACCAAAATAGCTTAGTATTGCTATGAAAATTGACACATAGACCAAGGGAATAGAATAGAGACCCAGAAATAAATCACACATTTACAGTTAACTGATCTTTGACAAAACCAACAAGAATTTACCTTGGAGAAAGGACACCTTTTTTCAATATAGGGTGTGGGGAAAATTGGACAGCCACATGCTAAAGAATAAAGCTGGACCCCTGTGTCTATCATATAAAAAATCAACTGAAAGTGGATTAAAGACTTGATCATAAGACCTGAAATTATAACACTAATAGAAGAACATCTGCAGAATACTCTTCTGGATATTGGTCTAGGCAATAAATTTAGGGCAAGTATCTCAAAAGCACAGGCAAGAGAAACAACAAATAAACAAATGGGCCTTAAACTTAAGACTTGGAACCAACCCAAATGTCCATCAGTAATAGACTGGATTAAGAAAATGTGGCACATATACACCATGGAATACTATGCAGCCTTAAAAAAGGATGAGTTCGTGTCCTTTGTAGGGACATGGATGCAGCTGGAAACCATCATTCTCAGCAAACTATCGCAAGAACAGAAAACCAAACACCACATGTTCTCACTCATAGGTGGGAATTGAACAATGATATCACTTGGACACAGGAAGGGGAACATCACACACCGGGGCCTGTTGTGGGGTGGGGGAAGGGGGGAGGAATAGCATTAGGAGATACACCTAATGTAAATGACGAGTTAATGGGCGCAGCACACCAACATGGCACATGTATACATATGTACTGCACGTTGCGCACATGTACCCTAGAACATAAATTATAATAAAAAAATTTAAAAAATAAAAATATGTGTACCTCTTAAAAAAAAATTCTGTACAGCAGAAGAAATTCAACAGGGTGAAGAGACAACATGTTGAATGGAAGAAAGTATTTGCAAATTATTCATCCTTCAATAAACCAATATCCAGAATATACAAGGAATTCAAACAACAGGAAAAAAAAAAACATGCAAATAATCCCATTAAAAAGTGGGCAAAGGAGATGAATAGACATTTCTCAAAAGACTTAAAAATGACCGACAGTGACATAACAACGCTTAACAACACTAATCTTCAGAGAAATGCAAATTAAAACCTCAATGAGATAAACATCTTACTCCAGTCAGAATGGCTCATATTAAAAAGACAAAAAAATATATATATCAGATGTTGTTAAGGATACAGAGAAAAGGTAACTGCTATACACTATTAGTGAGAATATAAAATAGTATAGCCACTATTGCAAACAGTATGGAGATTTCCCAGAAGACGAAAAATTACCATTCAATCTAGCAATCCCACTAGTGGGTATCTACCCAAAGGCAAATAAATCAATATATCAAAGATATACTTACACTTGAATGTTTATTGCAGTACTATTCACAATAGCAAAATTTGGAATAAATCTTAGGGTCCATTAATAGATGAATATATATAGAAAATGTGATATGTGATATATCTATATATCTATCTGCATATACATATATAGAGAGAGCAATTCCATTTACAATGTATATATGAATTATATATATATATATATCTATTGTGTGTGTATATATATACACATACACAGTTCCATATATATATATACACACACACACACACACACACATGCACACATGGAATGGGAAAATAGATAACAGAATGGGAAGGGTAAGTGGGGAATGAGGGAAGGTAGGGAGAAGTGGGTTAAAGGATATAAATATACAGTAAGATAGAAGAAATAAATTCAGTGTTTGATAGCAAAGTAAGATGACTGTACTAAAAATAATGTATAGTATTCAGGTGATGGACTGTCTAAACACCCTGACTTGATAACTACACATTACATACATGTAAAACTTTCCCATGTGCCCTATGAATGAGCACAAATTTTTACAAAATTAAAAATTAAAATAATAATGTTGAAAGGTACAAGATTAATGTACAAACTTTGAAAGCAGCTGAGTGCCCTTCAAAAGGTCAATGTATAAGCAAACTGTGATATGTTAATACAAAAAAACATTATTCATCAGTGGAAAGAAATAAGTTCCTTCTGTAAAGGGAATATTAAAAATAATATTCTATAAAGGGAAAAACTATGGAAAGAAATAGATGATCAGTGTTTGCCAGGGGATAAGGGGAGGGAAAGATGAATAGGCAGGGCACAAAGGATATTGAGAGCAATGAAACTTTTCCAGGGGTCCATCTCCTTAAATTGTAATTCTGCAGTCTTTCTGAAGGAAGACAGAGGATTCAATTCTGAAGAAAGTTGCTGAGTAAGTACTTGTTCTCACTAGCTCTTCATCTCAGGAATGCTATTGCTGTTGATTTCTCTTTGGGGTATGCTGGAGAAGGCAGTGGTCCTAACAAGCTGAGCTGAGCAAGAAACAGGAGCAGAAATTGTCATCTTTCTAATAAACTAGTTTCTCATTTATGGTCCTCACATTCACCCGCTGCCTCCCCAAACCCCAACACACACATGTGTGCATGGACACACACACACACACACACACACACACACACACACAGACACCAGTTCCAGACAGCTTTTCATCTCCCTGAAAATTTCTCAGCTTTTATATTAGCTCCTTAGATGAAAGATTTTCTCTTTCTTCTGTGATGTATCCAAGCTTAAGTTTGTTGAGGAGAGCCAACAGCCATGATTGTTCTCATTTTGTGAGAAGTCTAGATTTTACTGTTTATGCTCCTGCCATTGCTCTGTGAGGGTATCATTATATCCATCTCTGGTTTATGGCACAATTTGGGTAGTCATTATGTTACTACCATGAAAATACGTATATTCAAACATTCGTAAGCAGTTGAACAATGTTTTAACCTGTTTACCACTTTTGTCAACCTTCATACGTTTTCAGGCCTAGAAAATTTAGTAAAGACAGCAAAGTATTGTGGCAGGTAGCTATATAGAATGTTGCTTACCTTATCTTTCCAATTTTCAATACAATTGATGTAAGATATATGTAGTTATGAAGTAGTTCTAGGAAACAATAACAGCAATAGCATTCAGGATTACAGGATAAAGTCTAAGCTCCTTTAACATTAAGAGTTGATCATAAACCACATTGTGCTTCAGATTACCCTGGAGAGGTACTATGTCTAGGTCCTATCCCATACAAGTACTGATTCAATTAACCCTCATTTGGGTTCAGGCTTTGATATTATTTTTAAAGCTCCTCAGGTGAACTTAAAGTGTATTTAAAGTTAAAAATGACTTTTTAGACCATGCTCACAAACTAAGCCAAATCACTTCCATTAGTGGACCCCTACAGTGTTTACCCCACACTTGTTTACTTTAAATTGAAATTATTACTGGTTTTTACAAAAAACTAAAGATTTCACATAAAATCTTGAGTTGAGGCTTCTCTCCAAACCCATAAAGGCTGACGGTATCAAGACTGCATAACAATATTAGAGCAACTGGGTGGGATTGAGTGGTGGCTTCTTCTTTGAAAGGGCATTTAGGTTTTGCTTTCATCTCATTTCTTTCATGTTTTACCTAAAACCCATTCATATATCTATATTACTATCCATTTTTCCTTGCAGGCAATAGAGATTTTGACTGTTGGTCCATAAGCTTCTTCCTGAACTTTCCCCTATTTATCTTCATGACATCATTTTTCATGTAGAAAATTCCAGAGAATCAACAAAATTCCGGGAACTAATAGCTGACTATTAGTAATCACCAATTTCTAATAAGTAACTTTATCTCCTATCTCTGACATTCGCTTTTTAATCCAACCACGATAGTTGAGTTTGTCCTACTGTTTTACTCCTCTAACTCATTGCACATGTAATTTTTGTTTGTATTCTGAAACTCACTTATTTGCCTGGTAGTTTATTTTTCATCACTCAACCCAAGCATCAATTCCTTCTTGAATTTTCTATGTTCCTGAAGTCTGCTTGAGAAGGCCTTCCTGGTTGTTTCCATAGTACCATGGTCATGTTTTAGTTATTTGCCAAACTTCTTGTCATTTCTTGACAGACAGCTCCTCTTACTGAGAATCACTTTACAGCTGAGAAAGTCTAACTTAGTTTTTGTATTTGCAGCTCCAAACTGAGGACCTGGAATAAAGTAAACTTATGTAAAGAAGAAAAATAAAATTATTTTCGTACATGATGTTAGATAGTGTTGGGAAAACTGGATAGCCACATGCAATTTTATTCTTTTGCATGTGGCTATCCAGCTTTCCCAACGCCATTTTTTGAAAAGACTATCCTTTCTTCATTGTGTATTTTGGCACCCTTGTTGAAGATCTGTTGATGGTGTGTGCATGGATTCATTTCTGGGCTATCAATTCTGTTTCATTGGTCTATATATCTGTTTCTATGCCAGTACCATATTGTTTTAATTACTGCAGCTTTGTATTAGATTTTATAAGCAAGAAGTGGGATAACTACAGCTTTTTTTCTTCTTCCATAAGATCATTTTTGTTATTTTGGGTCTTTTCTGTTTCTATAAAATTTTAGAATTCATTTTTAAATTTCTCAAAAATACTCCTCAGATTTTGATGGGGATATCATTGAATTTGTAAATTGTTTTGGGTAGTATGAACATTTTAACAATATTAAGCCTTCTAGTCCATGAACACAGATTATTTTCCATTTATTTATGTCTTTTAAAATTTCTTCCATCCAATGTTCTGTAGTTTTCAGTGTACAAGTCTCCTACTTCCTTGTGTAGGTTTATCCCAAGTGTTTTATTTTATTTTTGATGCTGTTGGAAATGGGATTAGATTTTAAATTTTCTTTTGTTATACTTCAGTGAAATTGTTAAGAAAAAATATATATTACAAATAAACTTGGAACAGCAGTTCCACAAGTCAAAACACTTGGAGAATATTAGTCAAGATATTTTTCATTAGTGGGTAACCTCATAGATTGTTGATATTTAATGACTACCTGTTGAATAGATATAAGCATTAAGAAATGTATGTACATTGAGTATCTTCTCAGTAGCAAATACAAATGAAGTTTCTGCCATCTTTGCATTTACAGTTCATGATCTAGATGAGAAGATGCTATGTCCAGACTTGGCAAATTAGCAAAAGAAAATAGTAATAGCAACAGAAAAATAAATGCCATAAAACTTCAAAAGAGTGAGGAAATGTTGGATGGTAATCAAATAAGAACTCATAGTAATGGGTCTTGCATTGATCTTGGAGAATAATGAAATTTAAACCTTAAAAGGAGGGAGAAACCCATAGCAGCAGAAAGCGAAGACATAGACAAGGACTCATAAGCAGGAGGACCATTTATTGGGAGGAAAATTAATGAGTCTTAAGTATATTAGAAAGACAAAGAGGGATCCAGCTCCATTCCAGTGGAAATTGTGTGAAGAGAAAGAATATATAACACAACACAAAATGAAGCTGGGAGTCCATATTGTTAAAAATCATTGAATGCCAGAGTATTTAGTTAGGGCTGTAAAGAGCTATTGATACATTTTAGGACTGAAATACATAACCTGATGGCCCTGTTCAGAAAGTAAAATTGAATTATGATTTACCAGTGGATTGAACAGTGAAAAGTCTAGAAAGAGTAAATATATTTTGTGGCTATTTATGGTTCAGTGAAGACTAGATATGGTTATAGTAATAGTAGTCTTAATAGCTGAGACAGTAAAAATCGCAGATTGATCTAAACTACAGAACCTCACCAAGAACTCTGAGGAAAATTTAGATAAAATCATAAGAAAAAAAATCAGGTATAGGGAGACCTGGGACAAAATTAAACTTTTCTGGCCACAATACGGTTAAATTAGAAAGACATAACAGGAAAAGCCTGAGAAATTTACAAATACATGGAAATTTAAAAACATACTTCTAAATAAAAATAGGTCTAGAAGTAATTACAAGGGAAGTTAGAAAACACACGGAGATAAATGAAATGGAAAACACAATATATCAAATCTCCTGGGATGCAACTAAAACAGAGCTTAGAAGAAAAATTCATAAACACCATTTTTTTTAAAAAAAAAAGGAAGAATAATATCAAATCAGTAGCCTCAATTTTCACCTTAAGAAGCTAGAAAGAAGTTTACAAAGCTAGGGGATTATGGAGGATAGAAGGCAGGACTAGATTGCAGCTCCAACTCAAATGAACAGAGGAGTATATGGAGGCTCACATCATGAATTTTTGCTCCAGAATGACTGCAGGAATGTCAGGAAATCTGAGAGGACCTACAGACCCCGTGAAGCAGATTTCTCCTGCAGGACCCAGGAGACACCACAAAATTGTTCTGGTATCCATGACTGAGAGACCCACAAAAGGTTTACATCACAGGACTCTTTGCAGACAACCCCCAGTACCAGCCCAGTGCCTGGTAGACTTGCTGAGTAACTAGATCCAAAAGAGAGATAACAATTACTACAGCTCGGCTCTCAGGAAGCCACATCCATAGGAAAAAAGGGAGAGTATACATCAAGGGAACACCGCATGGGACAAAACAATCTGAACAACAGCCTTCAGCCCTAGACCTTCCCTCTGATGGAGCCTACCCAAATGAGAAGGAACCAGAAAACCAACTCTGGTAATATGACAAAACAAGGTTTTTAACAACCCCCCAAAAATCATACTAGCTCACCAGTAATGGAGCCAAACCAAGAAGAAATCCCTGATTTACCTGAGAAAGAATTCAGGAGGTCAATTACTAAGCTAATCAGGGAAGAACCAGAGAAAGGCAAACCCTAATGAGAGGAAATTTTTAAAAATGGTGCAAGAAGTGAAGAAAGAAATATTCAAGGAAATAGATAACATAAACAAAAAGCAATCAACACTTCAGGAAAAAATTGACACAATTTTAGAAATGTGAAATGCTCTGGAAAGTCTCAGCAATAGAATCGAACAAGTAGAAGAAAGAAGGTCAGAGCTCTAAGACAAGGTATTTTAATTCACCCAATTCAACAAAGACAAAGGAAAAATAATAAGTAATTATGAAAAAAGCCTCCAAGAAGTCTGGGATTATGTTAAATGACCAAACCTAAGAATAATTGGTGTTCCTGAGGAAGAAGAGAAATCTAAAAGTTTGGAAAACATGTTCGGGGGGATAATAAAGGAAAATTTCCCCAGCCTTGCTAGAGACCTAGACATCCAAATACAAGCAGCACAGAGAACACCTGGGAAATTCATCACAAAAAGATTATTGCCTAGGCACATTGTCATCAGGTTACCTAAAGTTAAAACAAAGGAAAGAATCTTAATGGCTTGAGACAAAAGTGCCAGGTAACCTATAAAGGAAAACCTATGAGATTAACAGCAAATTTCTCAGTAGAAACCCTACAAGCTAGAAGGGATAGGAGCCCTATCTTCAGCCTTGTCAAACAAAAAATTATCAGCTTAAGATTTTGTATCCAGTGAAACTAAGCTTCATATATGCAGGAAAGATACAGTCTTTTTCAGACAAACAAATGCTGAAAGAATTCACCACTATGAAGCCACCACTACAAGAACTGCTAAAAGGAGCTCTAACTCTTGAAACAAATCTTGGAAACACATCAAAACAGAACCTCTTTAAAGCATAAATCTCACAGGACCTATAAAACAAAAATACAATTTAAAAAACAAAACCAAAAAACCAAGGTGTAGAGGCAACAAATAGGCACAATGAATGGAATGGCACTTCTCATCTCTATACTAACATTGAATGAAAATGGCCTAAATGCTCCAACTAAAAGACACAGAATTGCAGAATGTACAAGAATTCACCAACCAACTATCTGCTGCCTTCAAGAAACTCACCTAATACATAAGAACTTGCACATACTTAAGGTAAAGGAGTAGAAAAAGACACTTTGTGCATATGAACACCAAAAGTAAGCAGGAATAACTATTCTTATATCAGACAAAACAAACTTTATAGCAACAGCAATTAAAAAAGACAAAGAAGGACATTATATAATGATAAAAGTCCTTGTTTAACAGGAAAATATCACAGTCTTAAACATATATGCACCTAACACTGGAGATCACAAATTTATAAAACAATTACTGATAAAACTAAGAAATGAGATAGACAGCAACACAATAATAGTAGGGGACTTCAATACTCCACTGTCAGCACTAGACGGGTCATCAGGACAGAAAGTCAACAAAGAAACAATGAATTTAAACTATACCTTGGAACACATGGACTTAACAGATATATACAGAGCATTCCATCCAACAACCACAGAATATACATTCTATTCAGCAGCATATGGAATGTTCCCCAAGATAGACCATATGATAGGTCACAAAACAAGCCTCAAAAATTTTAAGAAAATTGAAATGATGTCAAGCCCTCTCTCAGACCCTTGTGGAATAAAACTGGAAATCAACTTCAAAAGGAACCTTCAACACCATACAAAAACATGGACATTAAATAACCTGATCCTGAATGATCATCAGGTCAAAAATGAAATCAAGATGGAAATTTAAAAATTCTTTGAACTGAAAGACAATAGTGACACAGCCTATCATCAAAACCTCTGGAACACAGCAAATGTGGTGCTAAGAGGAAAGTTCATAGCCCTAAACTCCTACATCAAAAAGTCTGAAAGAGCACAAACAGACCATCTAAGGTCACACCACAAGGAAGTAGAGAAATAATAAAAAACCTAACCCAAAACCAGCAGAAGAAAAGAAATAAGCAAGATCAGAGCAGAATTAAATGAAACTGAAACAAAAAAGCTACAAAATATAAATGAAATAAAAAGCTGGTGCATTGAAAAGATAAATAAAATTGATAGACCATTAGTAAGATTAACTGAGAAAAGAAGAGAGAAAATCCAAATAAGCTCAATAAGAAATGAAACAGGAGATATTACAGCTGACACCACAGAAATACAAAAGATCATTCAAGGCTACTACGAACACCTTTATATGCATAAACTAGAAAACCTAGAAGAGATGGATGAATTCCTCACAAGATACCACCCTCCTAGCTTAAATCAGGAAGAATCAGATACCATGAATAGACCAATAACAAGCAGCGAGATTAAAATGGTAATTAAAAATTACCAACAAAAAAAGTCCAGGACCAGAAAGATTCACAGCAGAATTCTACCATTCAAAGAATTGTCACCAATCCTATTGACAGTATTCCACAAGATAGAGAAAGAAGGAACGCTCCCTAAATCATTCTATGAAACCAGTATCACCCTAATACCAAAACCAAGAAAGGACATAACCAAAAAAGAAAATTATAGACCAATATCCCTGATGAACATAGATGCTAAAATCCTTAACAAAATACTAGCTAGCCGAATCCAACAACATATCAAAAAGATAATCTGCCATTATTGCCATGATCAAGTGGGTTTCATACCAGGGATGCAGGGATGGTTTAACATACACAGGTCAATAAATGTGATACACCACATAAACAGATTTAAAAACAAAAATCACATGATCATCTCAATAAATGCAGAAAAAGCATTCAGCAAAATACAGTGTCCCTTTATGATTAAAACTCTCAGCAAAATTAGCAAACAAGAGACATATTTCAATATAATAAAAGCCATCTATGACAGACACACAGCCAACATAATACTGAATGAGTAAAAATTGAAAGAGTTCCCTCTGAGAACTAGAACAAGACAAGGATGCCCACTCTCACCACTCCTCTTTAACATAGTGCTGAAAGTCCTAGCCAGAGCAATAAGACAAGAGAAAGATATAAAGGGCATCCAAATCAGTAAAGAGGAAGTCAAAGTGCCACTATTTGCTGATGATGTGATTGTTACTTGGAAAACTCTAAAGACTCCTCCAGAAAGTTCCTAGAACTGATTTTTAAAAAATCAGCAAAGTTTCCTGATACAAAATTAATGTACACAAATTAGTAGCTCCTCTATACACCAACAGAGACCAAGCTGAGAATCAAATCAAGAACTCAACCCTGTTTACAATAGCTGCAAAAAAATAATAATTAGGAATATACCTAACCAAGGAAGTAAAAGACCTCTACACGGAAAACTACAAAACACCATTGAAAGAAATCACAGATGACATAAACAAATGGAAACACATCCCATGCTCATGGATGGGTAGAATGTATTGTGAAAATGACCATACTGCCAAAAGCAATCTACAAATTCAGTGCAATTCCCATCGAAATGCCACCATCATTCTTCACAGAATTAGAAAAAACAATTCCAAAATGTATATGGAGCCAAAAAAGAGGCTGCATAGCCAAAGCAAGACTAAGCAAAAAGAACAGATCTGGAGGCATCAACTACTTGATTTCGAACTACATGTATAAGGCCATCATCACCAAAACAGCATGGTACTGGTATAAAAAAAGGCAGATAGACCAAAGGAAGAGAATAGAGAACGCAGAAATAAACTCAAATACTTACAGTGAACTGATCTTGAACAAAGCAATGAAAATACAAAGTGGAGAAAGGACATCCTTTTAAACAAATGGTTCTGGGATAATTGACTAGCCACATGTAGAAGAATGAAATTGGATCCTCATCTCTCACCTTAAAAATCAACTCAAAATGGATTAAGGACTTAAATCTAATACCTGAAACTATAAAAATTCTATAAGATAACATTGGAAAAATCCCTTCTAGACACTGGCTTTGGCAAGATTTTATGACCAAGAACCCAAAAGCAAATGCAATAAAAGCAAAGATAAATTGATGGGACTTAAGTAAACTAAAGAGCTTTTGCATGGCAAAAGGAATAGTCAGCAGAGTAAAGAGATAACCCACAGAGTGGAAAAACTTCACAATCTATACATCTGACACATGACTAATATCCAGTGTCTACAATAAACTCAAACAAATCAACAAGAAAAAAACAAACAATCCCATCAAAAAGTGGGCTGAGGACATGAATAGACAATTCTCAAAAGAAGATACACAAATGACCAATACACATATGAAAAAATGCTCAACATCACTAATGATCAGGCAAATGCAAGTCAAAACCACAGTGTGATACCAGCTTACTCCTGCAAGAATGGCCATAATCAAAAAATAAAAAAAATAGTGGATGCTGACATGGATGCAGTGAACAGGGAACACTTCTACACTTCTGGTGGGAATGTAAACTAGTATAACTACTATGAAAAACAATGTGGAGATTCCTTAAAGAACTGAAAGTAGAAATACCAATTGATCCAGCAATCCCACTACTGGGTATCTACCCAGAGGAAAATAAGTCATTATATGAAAAATATACTTGCCCATGCATGTTTATAGCAGCACAATTTGCAATTGCAAAAACTTGGAACCAACCCAAATGCCCACCAATCAATGAGTAGATAAGGAAACTGTGGTATATATGTATACAACGGAATACTACTCAGCTATAAGAAGGGATGAATTAATGGCATTTGCAGTGACCTAGGTGAAATTGGAGACTATTATTCTAAGTGAAGTAATTCAGGAATGAAAAACCAAACATCATATGTTCTCACTCATAAGTGCGAGTTAAGCTGTTAGGATGCAAAGGCATAAGAATGACACAATGGACTTTCGGGACTCAGAGGGAAAGGATGAAAGGGGGTGAGGAATAAAAGACTACACACAAATAGGGTGCAATGTATACTGCTCAGGTGATGGGTGCACCAAAATCTCACAAATCACCATTAAAGAACTTATGTAACCAATGCCACCTGTTACCTAATAACCTATGGAAATAAAACAAAAATTACAAAAGAATAAAACAATGAGATACCACTACACACCCATTAGAATGACTGAAGTCCAGAAAACTGATATACTAAATGCTGGCAAGGACGTGTGGCAACACGGAGCTCTCATTTATTGTTGGTGAATACAATATGGTTCAGTCTAAAAAAAAAAAAAAAGAAAGAAAGAAACTAGAAAAAAAGGGCAAACTAAACCCCAAGCAAGCAGAAAGAAGGAAATAATAAAGATTATAGCAGAAATAAATGCAATAGAGAGGAGGAAAAATATGTGACATGGTCTTTTATGTAACTATGTGGTCTATTAAAAATTGTTAGAAATAATAAATTAATTCAGAAAGTTTGCAGGTTAAAAGAATGTTTATAGCAACTTTATTCAGAATTACCAAAACTTGGAAGCAATCGTGATTTTCTTCAGTAGATGAATAGATAAATAAACTGACACAACTAGACGATGGAATACTTTTCAGTGCTAAAAAGAAATGAGCTATCAGTCCACGAAAATACATGGAATAATCTTAAATACAAATTACCATGTGAGAAAAGGCAATCTGGAAAGGCTGCATTTTGCATGATTAGAACTATATAACTTTTTGGAAAAGGCAAAACTACGGACATAGTGAAAAGATGAGTGGTTGCCAAGGGGTCAGAGAGGTTGCAGGAATGAAAAGGCAGAGAACAGAAGATTTTAGATTCATGAAACTATTCTGTATTACACCATAATGGTGGATAGATGTCATTATCCACTGATCAAAACCCATAGAATGTACCACACTCCGAATGAACTCTAATGTAAAGTATGGACTTTGGGTAATGATGTGTGACTATAGGTTTAATGGATTTTAACAAGTGTTTCACTTTGGTGCAGGATATTGATGGTGAGGGAAGGTGTACATGTATGGGTACAGTTGGTGTATCAGAACTCTGTGTTTTCTGCTCAGTTTTTCTGTGAACCTAAAACTGCTCCAAAAACTAAAACCTACTTTCAAAAAAATTCTTAATATAACTTTTTTCTTATCCTTATATTTGAGAGAATGATTCCCAAATAATCTGGAAAAGTAAATAAATGACAAAATGTTTTAAATAGTAAAAAACAAATTAGTAAGATAATTTTCCTACCAAATACTAAAACATATTTTTAGTAAATATCAACAAAATGATGTAATTTTTTTTTTTTTTTTTTTTTGAGACAGAGTCTTGCTCTGCCTCCCAGGCTGGAGTGCAGTGGTGCTATCTCAGTTTGCTGCAAGCTCCACCTCCCAGGTTCTCGCCATTCTCCTGCCTCGCCTCCCGAGTAGTTGGGACTACAGGTGCCCGCCACCACGTCCGGCTAATTTTTTGTATTTTTAGGAGAGACGGGGTTTCACCGTGTTAGCCAGGATGGTCTCAATCTCCTGACCTCGTGATCCACCCCCCTAGGCCTCCCAAAGTGTTGGGATTACAGGCGTGAGCCATTGTGCCTGGCCGCAATATGTTTTTAATATTGGACAGGCAGATCAACTAACTCAAATGTCTACTCAAGGTCTGTATGCTTTGTGGTCTAAAACGTTCTACAAAATTCACGCTTTAGAAACGTAATCCCTACTACAGCAGTGTTTGGAAGTGGGGTCTGATTAGAGATGCTTAGGTCACGAGAACACTGCCTTAATGAATGGATTAATGCCACTATAAAAAGGGCCTGCAGGAGTAGGTATTACGCCTTCCGTCTTCTGCCATGTGGGGCTACAGTAAGACGACTCTCACCAGATAACTGGGTTTTTACCTTTGACTTACCAGCCTGTGGAACTGTAAGAAATAGATTTCTGTTCCTTATAAGGAATTCTCAGGTATTCTATTAGCACCAAATGGACTAAGACACTCATAAAATAGCACCGTTAATAAATACATGCATAATACACAAAATGTCAAAAAGGACAAATAATTACTGGAAAAATAGCAGAATTTCACTGTTTAAAAAAAGCCTCAAATTATACAACAAAGTAAATTCTAGACATATAACTATTTTCTTCAAAAAAACAAAAGAAACAATTGAAAGAAAGTAGAAATTAAAAATAAAAGAATAATAAAATTGTGTTCTTATCAATTTATTCTACTTCTAGGAATCCAGATATGGGACATAAAATAGAGATGTGGATATTCTGTATGTATAATATCGTCCATTTTAACAACATAGACTATAAAGGGTGATGGTCGTGTAATAGGGAAATGGTTAGATAAATGTTGACACACAGTATGTAATATTATACTACCATGAAAAATAATGTATAGGCACACGCAGGGCCGAAAGAAAATTAACCGTCATAATACCTGTCTCTTAATTCTTGGTTGTGAAAAACGAATTATTTTATTTCCTTCTTTTCTATGTTGTACAAATGTTCTCAGAAGTATACACTTTTTTTTATAATGAATCACAATAAAAATATTGTTTTAATTTTTTTGAAGTAAGGAATACCTCAATTATAGCAGTAGCAATGAAATAAATAAGAGAAAAAGATTGTACAAATTAATGCAGACTAGAATTGTGGGATAATGAAGCTGATTTGGCTTGGGGGCCAAGAAAGAGAAAAAAATAAAACATAATGCCAACTTTCTCAGTCTGGGTAACTGGGATGTTGACATCTTCAGTAAACATATAGATGCACAGACATATTGCTTTATTTATTTTTAGAAGTAATAAATAATATGTTCACAGTGAAGATGGTTAATTTTACTTCAAACTTGAACTTGCAATGCAATGCCAGTGGAACATTCGGATAAAATATTGCATAGGCCTTTAAAAATTCTATTAAAAATTCTGTTATTTTTCGTAATACCAGATATATAACACAGCCTTTTGTAATCTGATTTCTTTAAAGAATTACAATATAGTGCTATATCATATTATTCTCTTCAGGATATTATAGAAAATTTGACTATCATTTTGTGTCATGTTCATTGATTACATTCTGGCTAAGACATCCTCCAACAGTTCAGATATTTGAGAGAAGAATTTCCCTTGAAATCTTTCAGAGAAGGACCCATGAAATTTATTCCTCTGACCCCTGCATGCCTTTCAAATATGTACCTAAGAAAAAGCGATACTTCACAGCAGTTTTGTGCTTTTAGAAACTTACATAGAATTCAAAACATAAATAGAATATCAGTAATGTTCAGAAATGTGTTTCGCATTAAAATAGAAATTTCAAAGACTCAAGTCAGCTTGAAATGAGAGTAGCTAATGGACTTCATTTTGTATTCAGAAAGAAGTTCTGCTTCAGCTATCTTTAATGCAAGATACATAGTTAAATTAGACTTTTCCTTTTCCTGAAGGAGGCACATCTTTGGTAACCAAAACAATGCCTCTGGGATCTACTCCAAAATGGCAGCCATTATGTAACAAATTCCAAAAGAGACAAAAAGCAGCTGTTATCTTCTAAAGAGGTTACCTTAGAGATCTCATCGAAGTCCAGGGATGCCTAGAAGCAGTTAGTTGCGAACGAGGACAATTTATTGTTCCATGTAAAAGCAAGAGATTTTTTTTTTTCCCAGATAACATTTTTGTTAATAATTGTATACACTTTGGGTTTCTGAGGGATCTTCAGAGTGAATATTGCAGCAAATCAAGGAAATATTTTCTTTTTAAGTGTGGCAAGAACACTTTACGTGGTATGTACCCAATTAGCAGATTTTAAAGATACAATATAGTATTATCTATAGGAACAACATTCTACAGAAAATCTCTGGAACTTATTTATCTTGTGTAACTAAAATTTTATACCCATTGATTAGCAACTCTACATACCACCTTCCTGGCCACTGGTGACCACTAGTCTACTATTTTCTTTTATGAGATTGACTATTTTAGATAACTTCATATAAATGGAATCATGCAATATTTGTCCTCTGTGATTGGACTCTTTCACTTAGCATAACATCCTGAAGATTGATGCTGTTGAATATTTCAGGATTTCCTTCTTTATTAAGGCTATCTAATATTTCATTATATGCATATACCACAACTTTTTTTTTATGAATTCATCTGTCAATTAACACTTAGGTTGTTCCCACATATTGACCATTGTAAATAGTACTGCAGTAAACATGGAAGTGTTAATATCTTTTTGAGATCCTGATTTTAATTTTTTTGGATAAACATCCAGAAGTGGAATCCCTGGATCACATGGTAGTTCTAGTTTAATATTTTTAGAGAAAACCTGCATATTATTTTTCATAGCAGCTGTAGCATTTTGCATGTCCACCAACTGTGTATAAGGGTTCCAGTTTCTCTACATCCTTGCCAAGACTAGTTGTAGATTTTTGTTGTTGTTGTTTGTTTTATTTAATAATGGCCATCTCAACAGGTGAGAGTTGATATGTCATTGTGATTTTGATTTGAATATCCCTGAAGATTGGTGATACTGAGCAGACAACATACGGGGAAAGTTTCATAATGTTAGTCTTGGCAATGATTTCATGGCTATAACACGAAAAGTATAGACTAGAAAAAAAAATCAGGCTGCATCAAACTAAAAACTTTCTCACAGCAAAGCAAGCAATCAATAGGGTGAACAGGCAACCTATGGAATGGAAGAAATTATTTGCAAACTGTGTATCTGATGTCTTAGTCTGTTTTGTACTGCTCTATCGGAATACCACAGCTGGGTAACTTATAAGCAATAGAAATGTATTTGGCTCCTGGTTCTGGAGACTGAAAAGTCCAAGGTGAAGGGGTTGCATTTAGCGAGGGCCTTCTTGCTGCGTCAGAACATGGGGAAAGGCATCACACGACTAGCAAACAAGAGAGGAAAGGGGGCCAAATTTATTCTTTTATTAGGAACCCACTTCCGCAATGATTAGCACTTTCATGCAATAACAGTATTAATCTACAATATCTGGGAAGGGGAGAGGGGATGAAAGTTGAGTTGATCAAAAATGGTTAATGATTTAATCAGTGATGCCTACATAATGAAGCTTTCGTAGACACTCAAAATCAGGATTTGGGGTAAAGACATGGAAGCTCCATTCTGTGCACAGCAGCATACTCACCCGCATACCTTGCACTATGTATCTTTTTCATCTGGTTGTTCATCTGTATCTTTTACAATATTTTTTGTAGTAAATGGATAAACACAAGCATTGTATTTCCCTGAGTTCTGTAAGCTGTTCTAGCAAATTAACTAAACTTGAGTAGGCGATTGTGAAAACTCTGATTAATAGTCAGTCAGAAATGCAGGCCACAACGTGGGGCTTGTGTTTGGCCTTGAAGTAGGGAGCAGTTTGAGGAATTGAGCTCTTAACCAGAGATCTGCTCATCTCCAAGTAGATGGTGGCAGAATTGAGCTCATTGTAGAACACCCGGTTGGCAGCCGCTGGAGGATCTGGTGTTAGAAATGAGTATGTTGAGTGACTGTGTTATTTTCCTAATATAAATCAATCCAAAATCTGCAAATGTGACTTGTAAATGAACACTGGAAAATTTCCAGATTAACATTCTTGTTAGATTATGGAAAATACTCCAATAGGAGAAGGGACTAATTAAACAGGAGGAAAGATAGCAGAGAGAAGAAAGCTAATTCTTAAAATTTCATAAAATTCATTCATTGTACTTCAGCAAATTTCATAAAATTCATTCATTGTACCGCAGGTAAAGCTAGTAAGTATAGGTCCCATGTTCAAGTTAGTGCCTCAACTTGATATTTTAAAAATAAAACCAGAAAAGTTTATTTTATATTATTTCCTGTACTTTCTTTCATAATTTGTTTATACTTGTGCTTGCTGATTTATCTTAATTGTCAATTTGTTGAAATAATAAATAAATCAATTCGCAGTACATCACTAGGATATGCTTTGTGAATGGAGACAGCTCTTACACGGTACTTAAGACACTCTTCTCTTCAGTAAGTGTTTTAGCATATTTTTCAGTACATACTTGCTTTTGCAGGATAGACCTTAAGCAGTGTATTAGGTTCTAGGAGTTAGCAAGAGTCTTGGGAAAGGTCAAATAGATTATAGTAGTACTTGGTGTCAGGACTTGGGATGTGTCTTTAATTCTCCAAACAAGACTTGAATTTACAAAAGAACTCTTAGTAACTTTAGAGACATTGTTATTGTTGTCAGTGACTAGTTCATATTCTTTAGGTCTGTTAGTGTGCTTCAACTGATTTCCAGCTGCTGGTATCTGCATCTCTTTGTGTGATATTTTTTCCCCCTTCAGGAACTGTGAAGTCTGTTTTGCCTGTATGAGTGGCAGATCAGAAGTGCTCTGGGATTAATAACCCTGGAAGCAGTAAAGAATTGATGACTAAAAGCGCACACATAAACACCCCATCTCCCCATCTCCTTCACATCTTGGTGAAAGGGGAGAGAGAGTTTCTCTGTGGGTGAAGCTCTAGTTACCACTATGATAAATGGATTAATAGAATATCTTTTATTCACTACCTTCTATTCCTTGAGTCACTTCCCTGCTCTACTATTCATGTTTCCTTAGATCTTAATATTAAATGGCTTGAATACAAATGTTTTTCTGAAGGTCTGCTTCTTGGGAAATCCAAATTAATGTAAGTTGTGAAAGCTTTGAGCAAGTTTTCCTTTCCAGACTAGCCCAGGAGATTAAGATCTAAATTATGAACTGGAAATGCAATGACCATGAAAAAATCATGAGGCTCTGGATCCTGCTTTTATCTTCCCTGCTGGTTGGAGTCTATTTGGGTCTCTTGGTAATATAAACATATCATGTATCTTCCTTCATCCAAATGAAGACTTTGACAAGTCCCAGCTCACCACTTCACAGAGAAAGCATTAAGACTAACAGAAAAAATGATCATCTCAGATATCATGTGGAATTGAAAAGTTTTTTTATTTTATAATTTTATGGGTACATAGTAGATTATATATATATATTTATGTGGCACATGAGATATTTTGATACAGGCATACAATGTGTAATAATCACATCAGGGTAAATGGGGTGTCCGTCACCTCAAACATTCGTCAGTTATTTGTATTATAAACATTCCAATTGTACTTCCACAGTTATTCTAAAATGTACAAAAATAATTTCTGACTCTGATCACCTTTTGCAACCTTGTTATGAATAAGATCAAATATTAGATCTTATGCATTGTATCTAGCTATCACATGTTTTTGTACCCATTAACCCTCCCCATATTCCCCCCCATCACTACCCTTTCTATCCTCTGTTAACCATCATTCTACTATCTATCTC
Source organism: Theropithecus gelada (assembly GCF_003255815.1). NCBI lineage: Eukaryota > Metazoa > Chordata > Mammalia > Primates > Cercopithecidae > Theropithecus > Theropithecus gelada. The sequence goes on along the minus strand of NC_037678.1, from coordinate 78,880,278 downwards.
CATGCATTCGATTGTTTTAATTTTTAGCTCCCTCAAATGAGTGAGAACATGACAAGTTTATCTTCCTGTGCCTGGCTTAATTCTCTTAACATAATGTCCTGCAGTTCTATCCATGTTGTTGAGAATGACAGCATCTCATTCTCTTTATAGCTCCATTGTGTATATGTCTCTCATTTTCTTTATCCATTCATCTGTTGATGGACACTTAGGTTGACTCTGAACCTTAACTATTATGAATAGTGTTGCAATAAATCTGAGAGTGTAAATATCACTTCAAAATACTAATTTTCTTTCCCTTGGGTATACCTCTAGAAGGTGAAATTCCCAGATCATGTGGCAGTTCTATTTTTTTTTTTTTTTTTTGAGGAAGCTCCATACTGTTCTCCATAATGGCTCTACTAACTTACATTTCCACCAACAGTGTACAAGGTAAACTGTTGTAATTTTTGTATACTGTTATTGGAAATGTAATTTAGTAGAGCCATTATGGAGCTCCACATCTGTAACCAGCACTCATTATTGCCTGATTTTGGGATAAAAGTCATTTTAACTGTGATGAAATTAATTCTCATTGTAGTTTTGATTTGCATTTCTCTCATGATCAGTGACGTTGAGCACTTTTTCATGCACTTGTCATTTGTATGTATTTTTTGAGAAATTTCTATTCAGATGTTTGCCCATTTTAAATTGGATTATTACCTTTTTTTCCTATTCAGTTGTTTGAGCTTTTTATATATTCTGGTTATTAACCTCTTGTCAGCTAATTAGGTTGCAAGTATTTTCTTCCATGCTATGAGTTGCCTCTTCGTTTTGTTGATAGTTTTCTTTGTTGTGCAGAAGCTTTTAAACTTGATATGATCCCATTTGTCCATTTTTGCTTTGATTGCCTGTGCTTTTGGGATATTACTGAAGAAATCCTTGACTAGACTAACGACCTGGAGAGTTTTCTCAATTTTTTTTTAGTAGTTTTATAGTTTGAGGTCTTGTATTTAAGTCTTTAAGCCATATGTTGATTTTTGTATACGGCAAGAGATAGGGTTCTAGATTCATTGTTCTGCATATGGATGTCTAGTTTTCCCAGCACCATTTATTGAAGAGACTGTTTTTTTCCCCAATATGTATTCTTGGCAACTTTGTCAAAAATGTCTTCACTGAAGATGTATGAATTTATTTCTGAGATGTCTCTTTTGTTCTATTGGTCTATGTTTCCATTTTTATGTCAGTACCATGCAGTTTTGGTTACTAAAACTCTGTAATATAGTTTGAAGTCAGGTAATGTGATTCCTCCAGTTTTGTTGTTTTTGCTAAGGATGGCTTTAGATATTCTGGGCTTTTTGTGGTTCTACATAAATTATAAGATTGCTTTTTCTATTTCTGTGAAGGATATTATTGGTATTTTGATAGGTATTGCATTGAATTTATAGATTGTTTTGAGTAATATGTACATTTAACAATATTGATTCTTTCAATCCAAGAACATGGAATATCTTTTGATTATTTGTGTGTTCTTTAATTTTTTGCATCAATGTTTTATAGGTTCTGTTGTAGAGATCTTTTACTTCTGTGGTTAATTCCTAGGTATTTAATTTTATTCGTGGCTATTGTATTAGGTTGATGCAAAATTAATTGCAATTTTTTGCCATTACTTTCAATGATAAAAACCACAATTACTTTTGTACCAACATAATAAATGGGGTTAATTTTTAATTTCTTTTTTAGATTGTTCACTCTTGGCATATAGACATACTACTGATTTTTGTATTTTGAATCTGTATTTTGCACCTTTACTGAATTTATTTATCAGTTCTAAGAGTTTATTGGTGGAGTCTTTAGGTTTTTACAAATATAAATTCATTTTATTTGCATACAAGAAAAATTTGCCTTTTTTTTTTTATTTCAAATTTGGATGCCTTTTAGTTCCTTCTCTTGTCTGGTTGCTCTAGCTAGTATTTCCAGTACTGTGTTGAATAACAGTGGTAAAAGCAGGCATCCTTGTCCTGTTCCAGATCTTAGAGGAAAATTTTCATTTGTCCTCATTCAGTATGATACTAGTGTGGGTCTATTATGTATGACTTTTATTGCATTGAAGTTTGTTTCTTCTATATCCAATATTTTTAGCATTTATTGTGAAGGAATGTTGAATTTTATAAAATATTTTTTCATCATCAGTTAAAATGATTGAATGGTTTTATCTTCATTCTGCTGACGTGATATATCACGTTGATTATTTTGTGTATATTGAACCAGCCTTGATTCCTTGGGATGAATTTCACTTGGTTGTGATGAATAATCATTTGAATGTGTTGTTGAATTTGATTTGCTATTATTTTGTTGAGAATTTGTGCATCATGTTCATCAGAGGTATCAGCCTATATATAGTATTTTTTATGTCTCTTTGTCTGGTTGTGGTATCAGGATAATACTGACTGCATAGAATGAGCTTAGAAGTATTTTCTTCTCTATTTTTTCAGAATATTTTTCATAGAGTTTGTAGTAGTTATTCTTTAAATGTTTGGTAGAATTCAGCAATGTATTCTACCAAAGAAAAGTCTCAGGCTTTTTCTTTGCAAAGAGACTTTTTTTTTTTTTTTTTTATGGCTTTGTTCTCGTTACATGTTTTTGGTCTACTCAGGTTTTGGATTTCTTCATGGTTCAATCTTGGTAGGGTGTATGTGTCTAGGAATTTATCTATTTCTTCTAGGTTTTCCAATTTATTGGCATGTAGTTACTCATAGTACTCTCTAATGATCCTTTGAATTTCTGTGGTATCAGTTCTAGTGTCTCCATTTTCATCTGTGATTTTATTTATTTGGCCCTTCTCTCTCTCTCTTTTTTTTTTTTTGTCTTAGTTACTCTGGCTAAAGGTTTGTCGATTTTGTTTATTTTTTCACAAAACCAACTTTTCATTTCACTAATCTTTCGTAACATTTTTCAATTTTATTTATTTCTACTCTGATCTTCATTATTTCATTTCTTCTACTGATTTTAAGTTTGCTTTGCCCTTGCTTTTCTAGTTCTTTAAGATTCATTATTTGGTTGTTTGTTTATTTGAATTTTTTTCTACTTTTTAAAAATGTAAACACTTATTGTTTTAAACTTTATTCTTAGCACTGCTTTCACGGTATCCCATGGGTTTTGGTATGTTGCATTTCCACTTTGTTTCCAGAAATTTCTAAATTTCAATTTTAATTTCTTTATTGACCCACTGGTCATTCAGGATCATATTATTTAATATCCATGTGTTTTTACGGTTTCCAAATTTGCTCTTGTTATGAATGTCTGGATTTATTTCATAGTCAGAGAAGATACTTGATATAATTTTAAATTTGTTGAATTATTTAAGATTTGTTTTGTGGCCTAACATGTGATCCGTTCTTGAGAATAATCCACATATTGAGGAGATGAATGTGTCCTCTTTTAGTGTATTCATTTGGTCTGTAGTGAACATTAAATTCAATATTTGTTTGTTAATTTTCTGTTTGAATGAGCTGTCCAATGCTGAAAGTAGGGTGTTGAAGTCTACAACTTTTATTGTATTGGGTTCTATCTCTCTTTAGCTCTAAGATTTGCTTTATATGTCTGGTTACTACAGTGTTGTGTGCATATATGTTTAAGTTTTTATATCCTCTTGCTCAGTTAATCCCTTTATCATTATAGAATTACCTTGTCTCTTGTTATAGTTTTGTCTTGAAATCTATTTTATGTAATATAAATGTAGATACTTCTGCTCTTTTTTCATTTCAATTTGCATGGAGTATCTTTTTCCATCACTTTATTTTCAGTCTATATGCATCTTTATAGGTGAAGTGTGTTCCTTATAAGCAACAGATTCTGAGTCTTATTTTTCTATGCATTCAGCTACTCTGTCTTTTGAATGTAGAGTTTAGTCCATTTATAAGTAGAGACTTACTACTGCCATTTTGTTATTTATTTTCTGCTTGTTTCATGGTATTTTCTTTCTTCCTTCTCTTCTATTTTCCTTTTTGTGAAAGTGATTTTCTCTGGTGGTGTTTTAAGTTCTTGCTTTATATGTTTGCTGTATCTTTTGTAGGTTTTTAAAATTAAGGTTATTGAAGTTTTCAAATAACATCTTATAACCCGTTATTTTAAACTGATGACAACTTAACTCTACAAAAACAAATAACAAACAAGCAAAGAGAAAACTAACAAAAACTACACTTCACCCCCTTGCCTTTTAACTTTTTGTTACTTGAATTTATGTCTTGTTATACTGTCTATATTTTTAAAAGTTATAGTTTTTATTTTTATAGTTTTTTAGTCTTCTTTTTCAATATATGAGTAGTTTACACACCACAATTTTATTGTTATAATCTTCTGTATTTATCTGTGCACTTACTGTTACCAGTGAGTTTTGTACCCTTACATGATATCCTTTTTTTTTTTCGAGATGGAGACTTGCTCTGTTGCCCAGGCTGGAGTGCAGTGGTGTGATGTTGGCTCAGTGCAACCTCCACCTCCCGAGTTCAAGGGATTCTCCTGCCTCAGCCTCCTGATAAGCTGGGATTACAGGTGCCCGCCACCATGCCTGGCTAATTTTTGTGTTTTTAGTAGAGACGGGGTTTCACCATTTTGGCCAGGCTGGTCTTGAACTCCTGACCGCAGGTGATCCACTCACCCTAGCCTCCCAAAATGCTGGGATGACAGGCGTGAGACACTGTGCCCTGCTCCCTTAGATGATTTCTTATTGCTCATTAATGTCCTTTTAATTCAGTTTGGATAATTCACTTTAGCATTTCTTGTAGGACAGATCTGGTGTTGATGAAATTCCTCAGCTTTTGTTTGTCTGGGAAAGTCTTTATTATTCATGTTTGAAGGATATAATCACTGGATACAATATTATAAAATAATATTTTTTGAGCACTTTAAATATTTCATACCACTCTCACCAGGCCTGTAAGGCTTACACTGAGAAATCTGCTGCCAGATGTATTGGAGTTCCCTTATAGAGGGTTTTTTTGTTTTTTGTTTTTGTTTTTTTTTTGGCTGCTGTTAGGATCCTTGACTTTTGGGAATTTAATTATCAAATCTTTGAGGTAGTTTCATCTGGGTTAAATCTGCTTAGTGTTCTATAACCTTCTTTTACTTGAATATTGATATCTTTCTCCAGGTTTGAAAATATCTTTTTTATTATCCATTTAAATAAACTGTCTACCCTAATCTCTCTCTCTACCTCCTCTTTGAGGCCAATAACTTTTAGATTTGCCCTTTGAGGCTATTTTCTAGATCCTATAGACATGGTTTGTCATTTTTTATTCCTTTTTCTTTTGACTTCTCTGACTTTATTTTCAAATTGTCTTGAAGCTCATTCATTATTTGCTACACTTGAACAATTCTGCTCTTTAGAAACTCATATATTCTTCACCGTGTCAATTGCATTTTTTCAGCTCCAGAATTTCTACTTGGTTCTTTTTAATTATTTTAACCTCCTTTTAATATTTATCTGATTGAATTCTGAATTCCTTCTCTGCATTATCTTGGATTTCATTATGCTTCCTCAAAACAGCTATTTTGAATTCTCTGTCTGAAAGGTGACATGTCTCTATCACTGTGGGATTGGTTACTGGTACCTTATTTAGTTCATTTGGTGAGGTCATGTTTTCCTGGATGGTCTTGATGCTTGTGGATGTTTCTTGATACCTGGGCATTGAAGAGTTAGATATTTATTGTAATCTTCATGGTCTGGGCTGTTTTGCACTTATCCTTCTTGGGAAGGCTTTCCAAATATTCAAAAGGAATTGAGTGTTGTCACCTGAGTCCTTGGTCATAGCAGCTGTATGTGTATTAAGGAGCACTCCAGGCTCAGTAACACCATAATTTTTAAAGACTTGTAGAGGTACTGCCTTGATGATATTGGGTAAGATCCTAGATAATTTCCTGGATTATCAGGCAAAATCTCTTATTCTTTTTCCTTACTTTCCTCCAAACAACTCATGTCTCTCTCTCTCTCTCTGTAAGAAGCTGCCTGGAGTAGGTGAAGGGGTAACAAAAACACTTCCGTGGCCACCGCTGCTGAGACTACTGGGTCACACCTGACATCAGCACAGCACTGGGGCTTGTCCAACGCCTGTAGTGACTATTCCCTGGCTACTGCTGATGTTTGTTTATGTCGCAAGGGCTCTGTAGTCAGCAGATGATAAGTCCTGTCAGGACTGGCTCTTTCCCTTCATTGCAGCAGGTTTCCTTCTGGCCCAGGGTGGGTCTACAAATGCCATCCAGAAGCTAGGGCCTGGGATCAGAGGTTTTAGGAATCTGCTTGGTGCTTTATTTTCCTGGGGCTGTGCTGGTATCCAGATTTCAAAACAAAGTCCTCTTTACTTTTCCTTCTATTTTCCTCAAGCAGAATAAATCTCTCCCCATGGCCACTGCAGCTGAGATGGCAGTTGCTGATTGGCTATTGCTGATGTTTCTTCAAAACCCAATGGCTCTTTAGTCAGCAGATGGTAAATTCTGCCAGGAATTGGTCCTTCCCTTCAGGACTATGAGTTCCCTTCTGGCCCAGGTGGGTCTTGAAATATTGTCCATGAGCTATGGCCTGGAATGGGGTCTTTGAGACTCTGGTTGATGCATTATTGTACTGTCTGAGCTAGTATCCTAGTTGCAAGAGAAAGTCATCTTTACTCTTCCCTTTTCTTCCAGAGCTGTGACCTTCAGTGCTTAAGAGTTGGAGGCGGAATAACGCATGCATTCCTTTTGTCACTGGGGCTGGTGTCTCACTGGCTCACATGCATCCCAAGTCCACTGGCCTCAAGCCAAGCGCAAAACTAGAAATTGGAGTCCCTGCAGCCTAGGTTGCTTTTCCAGTTTATTTAGAACCCCAGAGCAGTTTAGCCCCTGGTGGTGGGGCTAGCCAGAACTCAGGTTCCAACTACTAGGATGGACAATCTCACTCTGGCTAGGGCTGGTATAAATGCTTTCTACTTGAGTGCTGGTTGAATTCTGCCTTGTGTTGCTTTCCACTGAGACAGGACAGTGCTGAGTTCCAGTGCAAAGTCCCACAATCACCTTGCTCTCCCTCCCCCAAGCACACAGATTCTCTCTCCATGTGATGTGCCACTGCTAGTGGTGGGGAGAGCTGGTATAGGAGATTCAAGACTGTCCTACTCTCTTCAGTGCCTCTTGCTGTGATATAATGTTTAATCCAGTTACTGTGATTGCTCATCTGAGTCTTTGTTATTATGAAGGTGTTTTAATGTGTGGTTAGTTGTTCAATTTAATATTCCTGAAGGAAAGATGATCACTGGAAAGTTCTATTCAGCTTGCTCCATTTCTTCCAGGAATTAAAATGTTGAGAAATTAAATGGATACATACTGTATTATGAGGAATCTGCTACATTGGTGACCTAAAGTATTTTTTAAAATTTCCTTCTTCTGTGACTCCAAGTGGGAATGAGCATGGGGGAAAAGATGATGAGTGTCAATCTAAAATGGGATGGAAACAGGGATCATAAGAAAATGACCTCTTTTAGTTAGCTATGATTTTTGGAAATCAATCTTTCCTTCCTCAATAAGAATGGAAGTGTTCAAATTAATTTCATCATATTGATTCTATAATTACAAATTTTGGTACTTAGAGTCACACAGAATCATGGTTTTGGGGCACAATTTATAAATTGTCCATCAAGGAATCTTGTGTTTTGTTTTGTTTTGTTTTGTTTTTGAGATAGGGTCTCATTCTATCACCAAGGCTGGAGTGTACAGTAGTAGCACATATTGGCTCACTGCAACCTCTACCTCCCAGGCTCAAGAGACCTTCCCACCTCAGCTTCCTGAGTAACTGGGACCAGAGGCACCTGCCAGCTAGCTAATTTTTTGTATTTTTGGTAGAGATGAGGTTTCACCATGTTGCCTGGGCTCATCTCAAGCTCCTGAGCTCAAGCTATCCACCTGCCTTGGCCTCCCAAAGTGCTAGAAGTACAGGCGTGAGCCACTGCGTCTGGCCCAAGGCATCTTAATGCATTAAGGTGGTTCAAGCTACAGAAAACTTGTTAACATCTCCAAATCCCATTAAAATTGCAGATTGTAAGTGTTCAAAGTGGAAAAAATCCATAGCATTGTGAACAAACAAACAAATGCCTTCCCCTTTCAAAGAAAACCAGGAGAAAGGACTGGCAGAAAACTCAAGATATGGTTGCATTCTATTTTGATGATGCAGACAGGACCAGAATGATGGATATGCTAAGAACAAGGGTTATAAAAACAAGCACAGCCCATGGAGGTGAAATCATTCTTTATGCCAGAACTGAGAGACAAGATGCACAAACTTGAAGGTGCAAAGGAAGAAATAGTTTGAGGGACAGTGTTCCATGTATTGAATCCTGAGATAATTTTTATGATGTTACATTTGGTTAAGGTTTACTATAATGCCAATAATTTGCTTTTTATATTTTTGAGTGATTCAGACACATAGTATATTAGTGTAGCAGAGCACATCTTCTGGAGCTAGACAACGTGTATTTGAACATCTCCAGATACTAGCTTTGTGCAGGGTAGGTAACCTCTGCACTTCTTTTCACTAGTCTGGAAAATGAGAATAATATTAACAGTAATATCAACAACATAGAGTTCTACAGAATATGTGAGTTATGATAGGTAAAGCACAATGCATGACAAGTAAAAAGCACTAAATTATATTAAATTTTATTATGTTGGAAGGTTTATCTGAGCTGCAAATTCCTAAACACAACTGACCCCTGGACATCTTTAATTTATGCCTGAAAGGTTGAACTGAACATATCCCAAAGGAAACCGAACACATTCCCAAGAAAATTAATGTTTGCTTCCTCAAAGCTAGGTCATATTTTAATGTTACCTCTCTTAGTGAACTAAATCCCCAGACTTCTATATCCACTAGTAGAAATATGGGACTTATTTTTGACACCTCCATCAAGCTCACCCCCTACATGCAATGTATCAGCAAATCCTGCCAATGTTACCTCCCAAAGAGATCTCAAATCCTTTCATTTTTCTCTATTTCTCCTACTACCACCCTATATTTTTAAATTGAAAATTGTCTATACATTTACAAATTCAGGTAAAAATAAATGTATATAAAGTTTACTATCTTTACAATTTTTATGTGTACAGTTGAGTGGTAACAAAGACATTTATATATTTTCTTCTCCATTACCTATTTAACCCATGATATAAGAATACCATACTACAGCAATAGCCTCCTATGGGGGCTTATCTCATCTGCTCTTGGCCATCTCTCATTCTGAGTCATAGGGGAATTTATTCAAAGTACAAATCAGATTATATAACACTTTCTTCTATAATATCTTCACATGCTCCCAATTGCTCTCAGGGTTAAGACCAAAATTTTTAAGCAAACTACAATCTGGCTCCTACCTAGCTCTTCAATCACACAATACACTACTTTTCCCTTCCGCACCCTTTTACCCTTATTGAATATTTAAGGATGATGGTTGCTGGGTCTAGGATGCTGTCCTGCCTCTTCAACCTACTACCACACCTTCATTTGTCAAATTGCACTGTATCACTTGCTTAGAGCAATTCTTCCTGATATTCCTACATGAAGCCCTTCTTTGATAAACTTACAACATCATAAATCTTAACTTCCTAATATTTATTCCAGTTATACTTTTTTCCTTATTATTTTTTTAAGAGACAAGGTCTCGCTCTGTCACCCAGCCTGGAGCACAGTGGCATCATCATAGCTCACTGCAGCCTTAAACTCCTGGGCTCCAGAAAATCATGGAAATTCATGAATAGCTAGGACTGCAGGCATGTACCACCACACTTGGCTAATTTTTAAATATTTTGTAGAGATGGGATCTCACTATGTTGCCCAAGCTGATCTTTCACACCTGGCCTCCAGCACTCCTCCTGCCCCGGCTTACCAAAATATCGGGATTATAGGTATAAGCCACCATCCCCAGCCTGGGTTTTAAATTTAAATTTTAAAACTTAAATTTTTACATATTAATTTTTGAAATAAAATTCAAAATTTTAATTTTATTTCTCTTAATTTAAATTTTCCCTTATTATTTAAAGACTGTTTTATGCACTCACTTAATTGCAGCAAGTAACATAAACAGATAAATGCGAATGTATAAATGAATGTTTGCAGAGTGAAATTGGATTTGTAAAATTAACATTTATAGATCCAGAAGAGTAAACAAATCAGAAATGTACAGATTGATAAAATGTTAGACACACCCTTGTGTAATCATCACATGAATAAAGAAACCAGAATCCTGTGAGTCCACCTGGTATTCTCTTTTGTTCACTATACTCACTCTTCTTTCTAAAGATAGTCACTATCCTCATTTTACTGACAAGAATAAGTTGATTTTGTAATCATATAAATGCAATCAGAAGTACAGGTTCGTGTGTGTGTGTGTGTGTGTGTTTAAAAACATTATGTTGGGATATTTATTCATTCAATTTCTGTATAGTATTTTGCTGTGGTACCTAACATTTGATTGTTTTAATTTTCTATCTTCTCTACTAATGTTGGTATATATCTTTTGATTATTTGAGTCTTCTTTTATTTTTTGCATCAATGTTTTATAGGTTCTATTGTAGAGATTTTTTACTTCTTTGGTTAATTCCTAGGTATTTTATTTGTGGCTGTTGTATTAGGTTGATGCAAAAGTAATTGCAATTTTTTTGCATTACTTTCAATGATTAAAACCACAATTACTTTTGTACTAGCATAATAAATGGGGTTAATTTTTAATTTCTTTAGATTGTTCACTCTTGGCATGTAGACACGCTACTGATTTTTGTATTTTGAATTTGTATTTTGCAACTTTACTGAATTTGTTTATCAGTTCTAAGAGTTTATTGGTGGAATCTTTAGGTTTTTACAAATATAAATTCATTTTATTTGCATACAAGAATAATTTGACTGTATTTTAGTGATTATATGTGTACATTCTTTTTGGGTACAATCCTCGAAGTGCAATTTGGGTATACTTACATTCAGATATAATTAAATACTGCCAAGTAGTTTTCTAAGGTGTCTGTACAATTTATATCTATGTAGTATATGAAAGTCCAATTGCCCTGTTCCTACACTTTAGTATTTTCTGCTTTTTTCATTTTACTTTGCTAGTAGGTGCGTGGTTGATTTAATTTATCTAATGACTAATGATATTGGACGCCTTTTATTATGTTTATTGGCCATTTGGATGATTCGTTTTATAAAGTATATATTAAATATTTTTGCCCACTTTTTTAATTGTATTTTTCCATAAGTTATTGGGTTGGTATACAATTGGTGTTTGGTTAGATGAGTAAGTTCTTTAGTGGAGATTTGTGAGGACTGGGCACGTCCATCACCCAAGCAGTATACACTGCACCATATTTGTAGTCTTCTATCCCTCACCCCCTCCCACTTTTCCCTGCAAGTCCCCAAAGTCCATTCTGTCATTCTTATGCCTTTGTGTCCTCATAGCTTAGCTCCCACATATTAGTGAGAACATACGATATCTGGTTTTCCATTCTTGAGTTACTTCACTTAGAATAATAGTCTCTAACCTCATCCAGGTCATTGAAATGCTGTTAATTCATTCCTTTTTATGGATGAGTAGTATTCCATCGTATATATGTGTGTGTGTGTGTGTGCGCGCGCGCGCGTGTATATGAGTTTCTTTTTCCACTCATTGATTGATGCTTGCCCTTGTTTTTTAATGTGTCGTCTGCTTGTTTCTTGAGTTGTAGAAGTAGTTAACAGATTCTGGATCTAAACCTTTTATAAAGCATGTTCATTGACATGTATTCTCTTTGTATCTAGCTTATATTTTTTAGTCTGTCAATTCTGTTTCAGTAAATCGGTCTTCCTTTTGATAGACTCTAATTCATCAACAATCTCCATTATGGTTAGTGCTTTATTGTCCTATAAATGTTTCTTACACCAAAATTACAGGCTTCTTATCCTGTGTTTTCTTCTAAAAGTGTATTATTTTCATGTTTAGTTCTATGATCAATCTGGATAAATTTTTGTGCATGATGTGAGGTAGGAGTCAAGTCTCATGTTTCTCATATTGTACAGATTATTTACTCAGCACAATGTACTGAAAAGTCCTTCATTACCAACTGCACTGCAGTGCTGTCTTTGACATGATTGAGTGACTATATACATGTGGGTCTATTTCCAGATTCTTTTGTTTCTCCCACACTTTTTTTTTTCTTTTTGTTGGAATAACCACACTGTCTTAATTACTATAGCTTTATAGTAAGTACAGGTATCTGATAGTATAAATCCACCCTTTGTTCTTCTTCAATATTGTCTTGAATATGCTAGTTCATTTGTTATTTCTGTGGAACCATTGTGTTTTTCCATATAAGTTTTATAATCATCTTTTTAATTTCCACCAAAAATCTAGATTTTATTGGCATTATACAAAATTTGAAGAGAACTGACATCTTTATGATATTACATCACACAATTTATGACTATATTTCTTCATGTATTTCAATGTTATTTAATTTGTCTCAGCGTTTAACAGCTTTTAGTATAAATGTCATGCTCACCATTCATTACGTTTATTACCAGAAATTTACATTTTTGGTATTATTGTAAAACATGTTTTTTTAATTTACTTTTTATTTGTTGTTGCTGGTATCCAATTAATTTTTTATATTGGTCTTATATTTGGTGATCCTTCTAAATTTATTAATGTAATAGCTTATGCTAGATTCTTATTTTGTATATGTGCCACCATTTCCTTTATAAATCCATCTATCAAATGTCTTGTTTCATTGGCTGGTCTTCATAATACAGAGTTGAAAATCTTGATGACAGTGGCAATCTTTGTTTTTCTTCTAACTTAGAGAAAATACTTTAAGTATTACATTTGTGTTTATTGTGGGCTTTCTGTGAATATCTCTGATCACGTTGAGGGCATTCTCTTCTATTCCTGGGTTTTAAGTAATTACTTAAATTTTTAAATGAGTGATTGAATTCTCCAAATGCTTTTTCTGCACCCATAGAAATAATAAAAGTATTTCCATCTTTTTTTCTCAAAATGTAACAATAACATTGATTTCTGACTCTTAAAATTTACATTTGATTTTGAATGTTAACTACCATGTGATAATGATTACACACATACAATTGCATTTGGTGAACTAATAATGTATCTATGCAGATGTTATCCAGCAATGTTGGTGAGAGAGATTAATCTGTAATTTTCCATTCTTAAAATGTCTGTATGAGGTTTTATTATTAAAATTATGCTGCCTCTTATAAAAAGCTGAGATGTATTTTTCTTTTTTTCTTTCCTTTGAAAGTACTTTTAAAATATTGATATTATATCTTCCTTAAATGTCTGGCAAAGTTAATCTGTTCATTTTGATCCCCCTGGTCCTGAAATTTCTTTGTATAAGGTTTGGATAACAAATATTATTTTTAAAGTGGCTACAAGCACATTAAAAGTTGCTTTGCATTTTTTATTGTATCAGCTTTGTTAATTTGTCTTCTTCAAGCAATTTATATACTTCATCTTAATTGTCAAAATTATTGGCATAATTGTTTCTAATACCTATAATTATGTTTTTATTGCCAGTAAGAACTGTAGTGTTGTCCCTCTTTTCAGTTATAATATTAGCAATTTGTATTCTCTCTATCTCTGTCATAAACAGTCTGATTCAGAGTTTATCAACTTCATTACTCTTTACAGAGAAACAATTTTTGATTTTTTGACTTTTCTAATGAATATTTAGTTTTATTATATATTTTATGGATTTCCACTATGACTTTACTCATTCCTTTCTTTTATTTCATTTGAATTTTATTTCCTGGAATTATGTTTTCAGAAGTTTGATATTCAGATTTCTCAAAACTGAAGTTTTCTTCTAATATATGCATTTCAGGCTTTGCTCTATTCTTAAGAGTTTGACATATCCAGCCTCATTTTTTTCAGAATAAATATTTAAAATGTTTTTTCTTTGATCTGCAGGTTATTTAGAAGGATATTGTTTAATTTCCAGACACCAAGTGGAGATTTTTTTGGTGGTTAGTAGTGTCTGATTTATTATTACACTCATATTGATTTTTTGACTAAATATTGTATAATTCAATTTGATAATTCCAATTTGATTTTCATAGATTTTAATACTCTTCTAAAAACTCTCCTCTTACTTTTCATATTATTCACCTTTTCTTCTGTATTTAAAATATATGAATCATAATTTATGAACAGAAACCAAAAAATAAAAAATAAACACTAGAAACAAACCCAGAGGTGATCCAGAAACAAACAGTAGCTGACAAAGATTTTAAAATAACAAAATTAATATATTCAAGAGAGCACAAAGTGGAGAATACATAAAAAAAGATGTAAGACTTGTGAGATAAAGTAAATAATTATTTCTTTCTCTTCTCCTCCAGCTGTGACCATAGTAGTCCCCCTTATTGGGGTACATATGTTCCAAGAGCCCCTGTGGATGACAGAAACCATGGATAGTATCAAACCTTCTATAAATTGCGTATGTCTAATCTGAAAATCTGAAATCTGAAATGCTTCAAAATCCTTAACCTTTTGAATACTGACATGATGTTCAAAGGATATACTCATTGGAGCATTTTGGATTTTGGATATTTAGTTTAGGGACGCTCAACTAACAAGTATAATGGAGATATTCCAAAATTCAAAGGAATATAGACCCGAATCCACCTCTGGCCCAAATCATTTCAGATAAGGATTATTCATCCTCCACATACTAATGGGCAGGTAGCACATATGGTATGGATATGCTGGACAAAGTGATGATTCATGTCGTGGACAAGACTGAGAAGGAGAGTGTGAGATTTTATCTCACTCCTCAGAAGGACACACAACTTGAAACTTGCTTATTTCTGGGATTTTCTACTTAATATTTTTGAACCATGATTCGCCATAGGTAGCTGAAACTATGGAAAGTAAAACTGCAAATAAGGAGGGACTACCATATATAATTATTGTTCCAGAAAGAGAAGAGGGAGAAAATTTGACAGAGGACATTTTGAATAGAAAATGGTCCAAAAAAGAAAAAATAATAATAAAAAAAAGAAACACAATAGTTTACAGATTCTTTTCTTTCCATTCTGTGTCAGACCTTTATTTAAGAATGAGATGATTCCTACTCACTCCATCAGAGAAACATACATTTAAATTAAATTCCTTGTAATGTCATCTGACATAATTCACGAATGTCACAAATAACTTGATCTTTAAGTGATGTATGACAAAACAGCTCCAAACAAAGGCAATTCAAGAGCATAGGGTAAGATTATAGAGGAATAGGGTGGAGGTTCTTTTGCACTGGAAAGAGGTAATGAATTGGAGGGAGGAGTAACAGAATGTAAATATATAAATATTTTTTTCTGCTTCTAAAACTTGAATCTATCTACTATTGAAAGATTAAATGAGACTTTCCCTGTAGTTAGAATTTGTGGTGACTCAATCCCCAAGCTGAAATCAGGGAGACATTAAATACATTAAATATTTCAACATTTTAAAGAGAACTACTAATAATTGGTGCTGGATATGTTATTTGACTTTTAGTAAGAGGCAACTGGATCTTCTTTGCTATCCCAACTTTTATCCCAGCACCTCTTGTCTTTAATCCTTATTTTCCAGTTTCCTTCTCCTTTCTCTCTAATCAATTTATTGGATGAAGGAAAGGAAAAGGATGGTGTTATACTCATAATGAGTTCAATGTTTATGCAGGAATAGCATTTCCTTGCTGCTTTCCATCAAATCAAGTAAGACAGGACTTCAAAGAAATCACCTTATAAATAGAGCATGTCTGCATAAACTGCATCCCTTTTCCCCAGATTGATCTCTAGTCTACTCTAGTATTATCATTAGAATGAGTTATGGTGAGAAAATTCTATGGAGAGATTGGCATGTATGCCCTGGCAATTTTTAGAGGTACGTAAATGTAGAGATGTATTCCTTTGTCTCATTTTTAGCTCTGTAAAGGCTGAAACCTTGTGTGGTTAGCGAAAAGCAGAGGTATGGGGAATGACCATGTTTGTTGTGCCTAGGAAGAAGAGGAGCCCTTCCCTCTGCAACTCCAACTCACATACCATATCCCTTTGGCCTTCAGATGGTATGGAAAAGGATTTCTATAGCTCTTGTAGTTCTGTATGAAATATGTAGGGTTAGGGGCAAGGCAGGATCCGTAGGACTACCAAGGAAGCTACCAACCAAGCTAGAAGTTGTGCAATCTGATCTCTAGAGGTGGAAAGTGGTGTTGATCATTTGCAGAGACTAAAGAGAGATAAATGATTATCTTTCTGTATGTATATATGGCCTTCTATCTCCCCTTCCTTTCCTGAAGACTGGTGGAATTGATTCAAGATGGGAGAGAAGGAAGAAAAGTGCAAAGTGAGACTACTCCTTTCTCTACTCCAAAGTCCTAGATTTAGAGAAGTAAAAGCATAGACAACAGTACCTATCCACTCTGTCTCCACAAGCTCTACCACCCTGGATTTGTTGAAAGGACAGACATAAGACATAAGATAGGAATTTTGAATTAGATTAGACTGAATTATCAATTATATATCTTAAACAGAAAGGCATGTGTTGTGTTAAAGATGTTACATTGTTACTGTGCAGAACTTGGGAGAAAAAATACTGGGTATATACTTATGCCTCAATAAATTTGGACTTAACAGTAAGCCAGTTACATGAGATTCTTATGTAAATTTACCTTCTTCATTGATTGCTGATAGATAAAGCCTATTGTAAAAGAGCTTAGATTAAAAAATTGGAATTTCTTAGCAATTTGGGATGATCTTGTTACTGGAGAAATTGCTGCCTAAAGAAAACTAATGTTAGTAAAATGCTCAGATTCTGTATCCCTAAAATTATGCTATACTTACTGCTGATTAAAATTTGGACATTAGCTAGGGTTGGGGAATCTTTTAACTGCATTAAGATCTTGAGTATAATGGTGTCTTCTCTAACAGTATTGACTTGTTTCTTTGGGATTACAATGGCTAAAGGAAAATAGGTAACTGTTTTCTACATTACTTTAAACATTCATCAAAAAAAATATCCATTTTACTTATTGATTAATGTTTTAATTTCAAATATATTCACCAACTTTCTTCTTTTAACCTTAATGAAAATAAGTTCAGTGATCAAATTAAATACAGATTAGTAGATAGTTGGCTGTGACAGGTTTCAAATGGAGTATAAAAAATTTGTTCAAATTCTTTATACATCTGGTAGAATTCCGCTGTGAATCTGTCTGGTCCAGGGAATTTTTCTTTTCTTGGTAGGACTTTTATCACTGATTTAATTTCAGAGCTTGATATTGGTCTATTCAGGGTTTCAATCTTTCTGACTCAATCTTGTGCGATTGTGTGTTTCTAGGAATGTATTTATTTCCTCTAGATTTTCTAATTTGCCTGCATAGAGGTGCTCATAATAGTCTCTGGATCTTTTGTATTTCCGAGGGGGCAGTTGTTCTGCATCTTTTTCATCTCTGATCGCATTTATTTTGATCGTCTCTTTTTCACTCTTTGTTAATCTATCTAGTGGTCTTTCAATCTCTGTTTATTTATTAATTTTTTTAAGAACTTGGCTTTATTGATCTTTTGTATACATTTTTGCATCTTAATTTCAGTCTGTTCTTCTCTAATTTACTTATTTCTTTTCTTCTGCTAGCTTACGGGTTGGTTGGTTATTTTTTTCCTGGTTCCTTTAGGTGCAAAGTTAGGTTGTTAATTTGAAATCTTTCTAACTTCTTGAAGAAGTTGTTTAGGGCTGTAAACTTTCCTCTTAACACTGCTTTAGCTACATCCCAGAGATTTTGGTAAGTTCTGTTACTATTTTCATGAATTTCAACAACTTTTTTACTTCTGCCTTAATTTTGATGTTCACGCTGAAGTTATTCAGGAGTAAATTGCTTAATTTCCATATATTTGTATAGTTTTGAGACATCTTTTTGATATTGATTTCTATTTTTATTACACTGTGATCCAATAGTGTGTGTAGTAGGATTTCAATTTTTTTTTTCAGTTTATTGATACCCCTTCTGTCTGAGCATGTGGTCAATCTTAGAATATGTTCCACATGCAGATGAGAAGAATGTATATTCTGTGATTGCTGGGTGGAGTGTTCTGCAGATGTCTATTAGGTTAGTTGGTCCATAGGTCTAGTTTAAGTCCATAGTTTCTTCATTAGTTTACTGCCTTGATGATCTGTTTAATTCTGCCACTGGGGTGTTGATGTCTCCCGTTATTATTGTGTAGTTGTCTTGAGTTTTGTGATAGGTCAAAAACTTTTTTTTTTTTTTAATCTAGGTGCTCCAATGTTGGGTGTGTATATATTTGGAAGAGTTAATTCTTCTTGTTGGATTGTACCCTTTGTCATTATGTAATTCCCTTCATTGTCTTTCTTATTTATTATTTTTGTCTAAAGTCTGTATTATCTGATACAAGAATAATGATTCCTTGTCCTCCCTTACCCTTGTATGATTTTTGAGCTTGTAAGTGTTACTACATGTGAGATGGGTCTCTTGAAGACACAGATGGTTGGGTGTTATCTTTTTGTCTATGTCTTTTATGTGGGGAATTTAGTCTATTTACATTCAGTGTTAGTACTGATATGTGAGATTTTGATCCTGGGATCATGTTGTTAGCTAGTTGTTATGCAGATTTGATTGTGTAGTTTCTTTATAATGCATGTGGGCTATGTTCTTAAGTGTGGTTTTGTGGTAGCAGGTATCATTCTTTCAATTCCATGTTTAACACACTCTTAGGAGCCTCTTTTAAGGCTGGTCTAGTTGAAATAAATTCCCTCAGCATTTGCTTGCCTGAGAGAGACTGTATTTCTCCTCCACTTATAAAGCTTAGTTTGGGAGAATATGAATTTTTTTTTGCGGGGAGGGGGGGATTTCTTTTATTTAAGGACACTGATAATGGGCTTTTAATCTCTTCTGGTTTGTAAAGTTTCTTCTGAGAGATCTGCTGCTAGCCTGATGGGGTTGCCTTTGTTTGTGACTTGACCTTTATCTCCACCCACTTTTTTTTTTTTTTTTTTTTAGGACAGAGGCTTGCTCTGTCAGCCAGGCTGGAGTGCAGTGGCATGATCTTGGCTCACTGCAACCTCCGCCTCTCCAGCTCAAGCAAATCTCTTGCCTCAGCCTCCCGAGTAACTGGGATTACAGGCATGTGTCACCTCACCCGGCTAATTTTTGTACTTTTAATAGAGATGGGGTTTCACCGTGTTGGCCAGGCAGGTCTCTAACTCCTGACCTCAGGTAATCCACCTGCCTCAACCTCTCAAATTGCTGGGATTACAGGCGTGAACCACTGCGCCCAGCCTCCAGCCACTTTTAAGATTATTTATTTTGCATTGACCTTGGTGAATCTGATGGCTATGTGCCCTGGAGGTGGTTGTTTTGTATAGTGTCTAGCTAGATTTCTCTGTATTTCTTGAATTTGCGTGTTAATCTGTCTAGAAAGATTAGGAAAATTTTCATGTACGATATCCTCAAATATATTTTCCAAGTTGCTTATTCTGTCTCCTCTGCAAGGTATGTAAATGAGTCATAGTTTTGGTCTTTTCATGGATTTGAAAGAATATGCAATTCTTATAAGTATGTAGCAAAATAGTATCTTAGAATATTAATTCATGTTCTTTCCTCCTCTTATACTTCTTGTCTGTCATGTAATTTAGTCTGGGCTATGCATTGTAATGGTGAAAATTAAGATCAAAATAGCAAAAGTGCAAAGGGAAGTAAATACTGAAGATTGAGATTTGACTTAGTGGATCCTAAATCCCATTGCAGCAATGATACATATAAGAGTATGTATTGTAATGGTATTAATTTCAGAGACACTTTATTAGCTATATCTTTGGAATAATCCTTTACCACCATTAAAATAGGAGAGAAAAGTCCTTCCTGGGAAGAGGGGAGAGCATCAGATTTGGAAGAGAAGTTTGAGAATGTGTGCTTGCAAAAGGGGCTTCACATCATATCTCTCCCAGAGTAGAAACTGTTCATGTGGAGCTAGAGATGTTCTGAGCCAATATAAGTATTTCTTGCTCCCTGTCTTCCTATACAACGTGTGGTGAAGAAGGCTTTGAAGAGTGGTCCATGCTGACATGGGCTAACTAGAGCATGGCAAAGATAATGTCAGGAGAAATCTAGACAGAGAGAAAACCTGAGACACAAGGGGGCAGGAAAGTGGAAAGCCCCCTTTAGTTTATTGTGCCACTTAAAGTTGTGTGCAGTTTGGCCAAAAGAGGGCTGGTGGATCTAGCAGGGCTGGCTGGTTAGAAATAAAGAGGACATACCATGGCTGCTGCTTCTTTGGCTATGGCTTCCAAAGAGTAGGTTTGGAACATGGAGATTCAGGATGCATGGAGGCTAGGATGCTGGGAAATACAGTGAGGATAAAGAGAACCAAGGAGTAAATATCAGTAGACTTGGGTAGACTTTGTATGTGAAAATGGATTTCAATTTAATCCCCAAACCATAATGACAGATTTAGAATTAAATGTTTTCAAGCCTTTTAAAAGTGAATTTCAAAGTGTACCAGTAAAGTTTGTGTTTTTTTCCTTTCCATTTGGCAATGAATTTGGTGGAAGATTCAGATGAGTGCATTGACCATGATATGACAATGACAAAAGCTTTAGTTCACCAGCATTGTCATTTCTTCCAGCTAATGACATTCCAGGGCCTGAGAAGCCAGCAAAGTAACTGATGGTTTGAAAACAATAATGTGCATGGTGGGATTAAAAGACATTTGGGCATCAGTGTTGCTATTCTATCACCAGTATTGTTTCCACCAAATTTGTAGTCTGTATATGAGTCCATGCAAAATGAATTTCTGTGAACCCAAAACAACATAAAATCATGGCAAAAATTTATGTATTTTTACAACATAGAATAATTTCAAAAACGGTAGCTCCATGTAGAAAATGAATGTGAATATATCCTCAAAGTAGAGCCATGACTTAAGGGAAAAAAAGCCACCATTTATCATGATGCAAGACTTTAAAATATACTTGATCATCGTGAAAGTCAGCCAGCCCTTATGGATTACCTTTGTGTGATTGCCCATAATCTATCCCTGAAATACACTTTTTCGTACATCAAATTTTATTTTATTTTTTGCTTTATTTTTTCACTATTTCAAATTGTCATCATTATTTTTTGTAACACTCTATGCTGTGTATTTCATCTTTACATCATTTCCAATATTGGATATATAAATTGTATAAAAACTTTTAGAGAGTTCTATTTTGTTTTATGTATTTGTTTTGCAAATTTGACTACACAAAGTTGTATTATTGTGAAGCTGAGTTTGTGTGAAAGCATTGTGTGCATACGTAAAAATGTTGAAACTTCTTTAATAAATGAAGAGGTATCCTTTTTATACATCTACATTTGTGAAACATAAAATTTCTCAAGATCTCATCTCTTTGGGTGAATGCATATGCTGTGGTGACCCATCCCAGTTTTTGATTGATTTCATCAAAAGACTTAGGTCGTCCATTGTGGTATTTCACATGACTGCAACTAAATAAGCAATTTATTTGTATATGTAGTTTGTCTCCTTCTGCTTTGCCTGTGCAACTGTAATTAGTATATCTGAGTGTTTATGCTTGCAAAAATATGTATGCTATTATTGCCTGTTTTATGACATAAAGTAGCCTATAAAATGTTCTGTGGTTTTTGTATGTTTCTCACATAAATTCTCTTTTAGCAATGTAAATAAATGTTTTTAAAGTATTTTAAAATTATTTTTCCCAGAATTTTATTTTCTTTTGGGATTTCAACATTCAGGATTCTGGTGTTCAGGAATTGTGTCTTCTGGGACTATTATCAGCTCCCCTCAACAAAAACAGAAGAGTCTAGATGTAGGATGGCCATTTTTGAGTACTGAAAGAAAAGAATTGTCAACTCAAAATCTTATTTCCAGTGAAAATATCCTTCGAGAATGAAGAAGGGATCAAGACATTATGTTATGAGACTGAGATATTATTGAAGGCTTTTGTTTTAACTGGCTTCTTCTGATAACGCTTTTGCAGGGGAGCATGAGGTACCACTTCATTACTGCTAAGTGGAGGTAGAAGTCCAGGATTCTCCCTAAACTTCCACTGATAACTGAGGGGAAGGCCATCATTACAGAGGTCCAGCTATGGTTTAGGAAACTAACAAATGATGTCAAGGCAGCAGGAACAGCTATCAGGAGGTCTTAGGGGCACTAGGCTTGTTACTCCCCTAAGCAATAGTAGTGAGTGGAGTTACTGATACCTAGAGGTGCTGTGGCCATGGGCAGAGGGATGAAGTCACTGCTCCCTTGC
The DNA here is from genome assembly GCF_003255815.1 of Theropithecus gelada. NCBI lineage: Eukaryota > Metazoa > Chordata > Mammalia > Primates > Cercopithecidae > Theropithecus > Theropithecus gelada. The sequence goes on along the minus strand of NC_037678.1, from coordinate 78,857,974 downwards.
TAGGGAGAGTAGGTGTGCATTATTACACTCTCCACATCCTCCACTACCTCCATGGTGGAGGGATGACCTTATTGGTGATGAGCAGAGATGAAATTCTTGATTCTCCATGGGCCTCCTCTCATACCACCCAGTAGGAAGACAGAGGGACACCTTGTTACTTCCAGGTAAGAATGGAAGTGCTGGCTCCCTATTTGGTCTTCACTGGCATGGTAGGAAGAGGAAACTTGTAATCACTCAGCAGGAATGAACATTTTGGTTCCCTAGTTAGTCTTCTCTGATCATCCAGCAGGTGTTCTGAGGTGCCTTGTTATAGCCTGGTGAGATTGAATCCTTCAATTAATCACTCAGCCTTTGCTGGCATGGGGATGAGGGGTGGGCATAACTTTTCTGTGGTGTTTAGCTGGAATAGACTAGATATTCTCTAAAATATTTTATTTTATTTTATTTTTGGTCTCATTAGGCTGCCTTTTACTTTGGCTAGAGAGAACAGAGTTTTGTTATGGCTTTTTTCTGTCTGCACATATTTTCATTAATTTGTTTCCAGCTTTATCACCTCCAAATTTTGTACAAGGAAAAAATATACCCCCAAACTAGAAAATTATATCATGTTTCCTTTTTGTCCTGAGTTCCTTAGATCATTTACATTCTTCTTTCCACCTTTCAGAGTCTTATGCCTGTCTATCTATCTATTTATCTATCTATCTATCTATCTATCTAACATATAGCTATCATCTGCCTGTATATCTATTTATCTATTATATCATCTGTCTATCACATTCAGGCTTTAAAATCATACTTAGGAATAGGGAAAAGTATGTCTACTTTCTTTCCCCAGAATCTGAAGTCTGAATTCCATTTTTAAAAGAAGTTGCAGAACTTAAAAGTCAGGTATTTTTTTTATGTTCCATTTGCCCCTCTTGAAAAATAATCTGTGTTTAATCTTTGCCACAGAAATTTGTCCTCTACAAATTGCAACTCCTGTGCTTCCATGACCTCTGGCTTCCCACTGAGTTTAGCTGCAGAATACACCTGCAAAAGACTTGGAATTCACAGGAGAAAAATGTTAGGGTGATTATTTGCCTTGCTCCTTCCCTGGCAGGCCATGGTTCTAGCAGTGACTCCATTGCCTGCCCATGGCCACAGCACATTCTCGCTATCAGTCACTCCACTCACTACTCTTGCTTAGCGGAGTGACAAGGCTAGTGTTCATAAAGCTTTCTCCTGACTGTTCTTGGTGCGTTCCCATTCCTTGTTGGTTTCTTTAACCATACCCAGACCTTTTAAATTTGTTATTTCATAAAACTCTCTACAAATATTTGTTATCTTCTGGGAAACTGAATGACTTACCAAGAAACTGATTTTTTTTTTCCTCCGCCTCTTTTTGGAGCAATTGAAGGCAACCTCCAGCAGCTCTAATTGATGTTGGTCAAATGCAAGCAGGAAGTGAGGAAAGGCATATTAGTTAATATCCTCCAACAAATCTGTCACTGTATAACATGCCTAGGCCTTTTTCTCTAAGGTTCAGCTGATTCCCATGTGATCACTGACTAAGTTAATCATGTGAAGATCACATGGATCATGGGAGAAATATTATTAAACCCTTCCCAGTTAAACTTCAGGGAAGCCTTGCTCAAATTAGCCTTGTTGTTGAAGTAGCTCTAATTTGTGTAGTTAGACAAATAAATATACAGTTATCAACATAAATATAGATGCAGAGGATGTAGATATATTTATCATTGATTAAAGAGCTGATTTTTGCCTCTGTTTAACTTCTGAAGATATTCTAATACTGTCCTTTATCCTTTCATTTTCCTGATGTAAAGAAAAAATGCTCGGTCATTGCTATCTTTGATCAGACTCATTTAGAAAATCATTTCATAGACTTGTCACTTCTCTAGTTCTCTTTTCTGTAGAATACATTTGGTCACTAACATTTCCTATTCTTCTGCAAAATCTATTCTCTTTTTTTTCCAGCAGTGAAGCCACTTTGCTGAATAAGGTGATGGGCGACTTGTTAGGAGATTTTAATGTGTACATTGGCTCTAGTTCATAAAAATGGTCTGCTGAAAATATGGACTATGTGTACAGCTGATTTTCATCTTAGGTAATAATGGGATTTTCATCTTTCGTTACCATGGGAACTGAACCATAGTGCCATATTAAAGTGCAAGACTTGTGCTAAGAACTTTGGCCAAATCAGTAAAACTGGTGAAATCCCCATCCATTTGGAATCTGTCTGTGTGCAAAACCACAGTTCAACTAGAGGACAATGTAGAGGCATTAGCAGAACATGTAATGAGGGTGACCTGGGGTTGCCACATATCCATTGAGTTTAAAAAGAATACTGTGATCCTAATTCTGTGAAGAAAGAGCTTATGAATGTAAGTTTGGAAGACTGGGGAAAATAGAGCCGAGAGACCCAAGAGCTATTTCAGTTATTCTACATGTCAAATTAGTGGAGTCTCTTCACCTTTCAATCTCAGATCCTTTCTCTTAAAGGCACTCCTAATTTATATCAATTTTAACTTTTTATGAAAAATATTTTCAATGGCTAATCTATAATAATGTTAATATATCTCAAATGATGAAATGATATTTTTTATTTTCATTTTGTGAAATTTTGATATTTCTTATATATATACCTCAGAAGGAATCCACAGTGGTATCCATTTATTTGTGTGATTTGGCAAGTATAAGCGTATTCTAAATTTTTCCGTAATGTGATGGAGTGATTAGTAAATAAAAAGTTATCTAGGGAAAAAACTAACACTTCTGAATTCTTACAGTCTTGTGTTTATCATAAGTTTTTAAATATAGGCAAAAGTAGATAGAGAAATGTGACAAATGAGTGCAACTAATATTTATTCTTCCTGGGACTGGTGTTGCTTAGAAAAAAATTCTTGGCAAATGTAGGCTTGTCTTTACATGGAAGATATTTGAACACAGAAAGAAGATGAGAGAGGATATTTCAGGCTTGTGGAGTTCTTGAAGAATTGCAAGGTGGGCAATTTAGGAGAGAGAGCACTGAAGATGAAGCTGAAAAGGAGCACAGAGGCATGGCGTGGGGTCTCTACGTAGTCTGCAGCGATCCAGTTACATAAAGAGCATGATGTTGGAAGACAGAAGCAGTTCTAGGCCTGGATTCCTTACTGACGAATTGTGAGACTTACATTTTCCTTTAGTCTGTCTGAGCATTAGTTTCCCCTGTTGTCAAAGAGAAGGGAATTGGATGAGATGTATATTAGGATTTCTTATAGAACTGAAAATATATTATTCAATGCCATGTTTCAGTAACCCATAGAGAAGTAATTAAAGGGTTTGAATTGGGAAATAATGAAATGAAAACAGCATTTCAGGAAAATAAAGTTGCCTTATTCTACTAAGTATATGAACAAGGAAGCCTGATGCATAGAAGCAATGATTCAAGGCTCAAAAATTATCTCAACCCTATTCATTGTTTTAGCCATTGGTGAAGAGAAAATAAAAATATTTCCTCTGAAGTTACTTACCATCACATTTTGAAATAGAGAACATCAAAGAAGTCCTGCCTGTTTCACATGTTCCTTTTTTTCGTCCATTTGTTATTAAATGAGGGTCTGTATTTTTTGGAGAAATGTAGCCCAACTAACACACTAAGGGTATTTAAGACATCTGTTCCAGGGACTGTGAGATGAAGTGTCTATGCAGTTCATCAGATTGCCTGACCCAGTGTGGATCCCCAAGCACTGCAAGGAGTTGGTGAAAATCTGAAGCTGACAAGGAAACATCAAAGAGGGTACCATCTAAGTAAATGCCGGGAATGAAACATTAGCATTTGATCCAAAGCCTAGTCACTTCTTATAATGAAAATCTTTCTATTTTTCAACAACTCTTATTTGCGTTTCTAACATTTCTTATTGTTGACTGGCTCAGACTCAGGGTGGATTGAATGACCATATCCTAGGGCCTTAGACTCCTCTACTTTGCCTGAGAGAGTCACATTATGGGATTTCTTGACTTTCCTTGTTGCTTCCAACTATTCCTTACTGTAAGGGGTGATATAAGCAGATGACTCTGTAGGATGACCATGAGACCACTGATAGAGTTTGCAATTGTCCTTTCTATGGCACTATCTCTTGAAACAAAATGCCATCAAATTCTATAGTGGTTCAATTTTCAGCTTTGTTTTTTATGCTGCACTTACATGATTTTTGAAATCTCTAACTTTAGGAAAACAAAATTTTAAAATACTATCTCAAGCAGGCTTCATAAATAAAATCTTTTAGCTTGATTGCCCCTTCTATGGAGATCAAGGCTGAGGAGTTGCTAATGGTACAGGAAGTCAGGGTTTTTTTTGCCTTTGTTCCCACAGGGTTTACTTTCCTTTGCTTGCTCTTGATGTGCCAGCCCAGCATGGCTACAAGACCTAGCATTCTTCATGTTCAGGCTCGAGTGCCTGTGACTCTGACGTAATTGTAAAGAAGTCTAATTCCCCACCACTGGATATGCTCTGAGTCTTGCTGTTCAAGATCTAATAGCCCTCATGTTGTCCCTGGAATGATCCCTGAAGATCATTTTTTTCAATCTGTGTGTTGGTTTCTGTCTCAGTTTCTTTATCTGTTTCCTCAGTTCTAAACTGGAAATGGCGTGAATGATTTCTCTGAGATGTGACCTTTCTCTTTAGCTCCCTCTCAGGTAAGATCAGACTCCTCTCTTCATCTTCCCACTCAAGGCTGTAATGCCCCTCCAACACTGGTGGATTACTGGCAACACAGTGGCTTGTTGCTCACCTATCTACTCACCTCCACCATTGTACTCTACTGATCAGATCAACCTCTCACCAGTTCAAGCCAAGCCCAATTTTACCTGCTCTTCTTGTAAGCTTAGAACTGGAGACCATTTCTCCCCTTTCTCTCCTGCTCTGCTACTGAGATCCCAGCCAGTGACGCCAAGTAGGTGGCCAAGTCCTCATGTGATCAATAACAGGTCAGTTTCTCTCCTCCCTATAGATGTTTTCCCCCATCTTAACCCTCTAATAATCAAGCATTTGTGACCATAGGAACACAATGTGTTGCCGTGGTTCTATAACTTCAAAGTTCTCTAGTGGGTTTTAGTGGAGAAAATAAATAAAACTGGGTGTTCTAATAGAATAGTAATTGAATTAAATAGATATTACATCAAATATGAGTCTGTCAGTACAGCCCACATGGTAAATAAAGAATTCCATAGAGGAAAAAAAAGTTTAATCCTTGGTCCCCTAACTTTGGTCCTCACACCCTGCTTTGGAATCTGAATCAAAATGTACTTTCATCAAGAAATGATGTCAGGACAACTGGATATTCACATGTAAAGGAATCAGCTTGGACTCCTACACTATTAAGAAAAATAAACTAAAGTGAATTAGCAACCTATATATAAGAGCTAAAACCATAAAACTCTTCAAAGGAAACTAAGGGAACATCCTCATGTCTTTGGATTTGGCAATAAATTCTGAAGTATGATCCCAAAAGCATGAACAACAAAAGAAAAAAAATGGTAAGTTGACCTTCAATACATTAAAATTTTCCACCCATCAAAGGATATGATTAAGAAAGTGAAAAGACAACCTAAGGATCAGGAGAAAATATTTGCAAATCATATAGCTGAACAAGGTTAATAACCAGAATATATAAATCATCCCCACAACTCAACAACAAAAAGACAAACAATCCAGTTGAAAAATGGGCAAATTATTTTAAAAGGCATTTCTCCAAAGAAAAAATACAATGGCCAAAAAGCATGGCAATAGTAATAATAACAACTGCTGGCAGTGATGGGAAGGTAAAATTGTCCAGCTGCTTTAGAAAGCAGTTCCTAAAAATGTTAAATACAGAATTACCATATAAACTAGCAATTCCACTCCAAGGTAAGTAAAATAATTGAGAATAAAGGTAAAAACAGATACTTGTACACTAGTTTTCACATCAGCATTATGCACAACAGCCCAAAGGTGGTAACAACCCAGTATTCATTGATGGATGAATGGATAATCAAGTGGGGTAGATACATACAATGTAATATTATTCAGCCATAAGAAGGAATGAAATATATGATACCTATGGCAATATAGGTGAGTCTGAAAGAGATTATGCTACATAAAGTAAACCAGATATTATATTATCCCACTTTCATAAAATACCTACACGTAGGCAAATTCATAGAGATAGAAAGTATATTGGAGGTTACTAGGGGCTGGAAAGACTGCGAAATGGGGATTGCCACTTATTGGGTATAGAATTTCTGTATGGATGATGAAAAAAGTTTAAAAATAGATAGTGGTGCTGATTGCACTACACTGTGAATGCAACTAAAGCCACTGAATTGTACACTGAAAGATGGTTATAATGGCATATTTTCCATTATACATCTTTTGCCACAATAACATTTAAAAATTATTATATGCCCTCTGAACATAAACTTACTTTGGGATAGATCAATCATTTATTTGTAGCTTTCATCTCTGTAACAATAAAATTTAAAAGTCATAAAGACTCATACACATTGTTCTGATTTGTCTTTGGTGCCTGGGGAAGAATCATAGTTCCTCTTTTGTCTTGCTCCTCACTCTCACACCATTCTATTATTTTCTTCTTTCCTAAGTTCTCATGAGCAATATCACTCTATACCCAAAAAGTGGCAATTCCCCATTTCTCACTCTTTCCAACCCTTGGTAACCTCTAATATACTTTCCGTCTCTATGAGTTTGCCTATGTGTAAGTATTTTGTAACAGTGGAATAATATAATATCTGGTTTATTTTACTTAGTATAATCTCTTTCAGACTCATGGAGCACAAAGGTGTTCAGCCTTGAGCTGGGCATCTGAGGAACTAGAGAAAGAAGGATGCTGAAATAGGAGCATCAAAATGATCTTTGTGAGTTATTACTCAGCCCAGGTCTCCTGGAGTCTCACTGGTACTTTGAATTCTATTTCTTATTTAACCCCAAGAAGACAGACTAAAGAAACAATGCAAGGAAATTGGAGTCAGGCTCCTCTGGTTTCTAAACAAATTCATGTACTGTTTGCTTCAGTTTTTGAGGGGCTGAAAAGGGAGAGTTGGAGAGTATAGATAGTCTGTTGAAATCTTAACAGTGACACATGATGGAAATTTAGTTTCTTTTACACTTTATTATTTTCTCCCAACACTAAGCCATCTTGGCACATTACTGGAGGTGGATGCTGAGATATAGCATAAATGCTGAATTAATTAATTGTAATCAGTGATACTGCAATAGATTCCATATGACACTGAGGTCTTTGGCAAAAAACCCGGTTGTGTGCAGTTCTTCACAGCACTTGTAGATTAGTTGTTAAACAATATAGCCTGTGTTTGTGCCCTAGGATCCCTTTCTTGCTGTTCACAACATTTCCAAAGGGGAAATTGTAGAGCAATAATGTAGATAAAAGGAACTTGAATGAGTAGAGGCTGAGATATATTGGGTTCTTATTTTCCTATGCCCTGTTTTATCCAGAAATCTCACCTCAAGAAGAAAGAAAGTACATGAGAACCCTTTTACCAACTTGTCAAAACTTCAAAGGTAAAAGCTTCCCCTTCAGAACAGGGAGCTTTCAGAAGGAGTCACCCGTGTTGTTGCATTTTGGACAAACTCTAAATTACTTCCTACTCACTGAACTCCAGCTTGAGGTATCTGGGAGATCATATGCTTATGCCCAAAGATGCTAGATAAATGTCAAGCAGACATGTTTGCATAATCATCATTACCTTTACAATAGTTCAATGTAATTTTTCCAAATGTTTCATTTATTTTATTCCAGAGATTGTGACAGTTAGTATTTTGAAGTACAAGCCTACATCTGTAATCCATTTATGAACTCTCTCCAGTGCAATCGTGAAGAGACAGAGAGGAAAAAACGTTGGTGGTTGGGGGGGAATTATTTGGAGAAAAAAAATGAAAAACAAGCAGAGGGAGAAAGAGCACATCTGCTTTCTTAAGAAATCATGGAACCTGGCCCCTTTTCAGTGGGGTATTTTACTACCACATGGCTTTAATCCTACATCTGGGCCTGTTGTTTTATGAAATATTTCCCACAGATGATGTCAATTATAATTTTTGTCCCGGTCGTCAATTTACGGACTCTTGGAATAAGACAAAATGAAACAACCAGAAAAAGAACAACTTATGTGGTCTACTCTCTGACAAAATTATAGCTGTGTGATACACATCTAAAATCAATAACTCTGCTAATGATTAGCAGAACACATTGCTTGGTTTATGAGCAGAGATGGGGCCCACACTGTGCACATGTTTGGCTCTGGGTTGCATTTTTTGTTTGCTGTGTATTTACCAGCAGATGTCTCATCGTTCATTTAATGCTGCTTCTATGAGCCAGTAGTCAGCCCGTGTCTGTGCGACATTTATAAGTCATCTGCCAGCAATACAGGTGGAATGCTTTTATGAAGCCCTTTTTTCGTTCCTTCTGCAGTGATGATCTACCAGAGAAATCAGGGATAATTCTTTATAGAGTTATATGGCGTTCTGATCTTGTGTGTAAAGTTTAAGAAATTTAGATTCCAGCATATGGTTTTTCAGAATCGCTTTGAAAGAATCGTCTGTGGCGTTCAACTTTAGCAGCTGGTCTGGGGGCAAAAGGTTTTCCTACGAAACAAAGAAACTCCATTAGTCCTAAGTAGACCCAAAGTTTTGACAGAAACAACTTCTCTTCTTATTTATAGGGACACTTTTAATTTAGGGAGATAAATTGAATTTTCTTTTTAGAAAAAAAAAAAAAGCTTTCTTCATAACTACAAGATTTTGTAAGTAATACAAAGCCAGATAATTGGGTACTTTAAAAATGTTTGGAGGGTAAAATTGTGCTGGGAAGATGCTGCCTCTTTTGGTCTGCCAGAGCAGGAACTAATCTTACAGAAGCCAGTATTCTGGCCATTGTTTTTTTTTTTTTTTAAATAAGAAAGAAAAAAAAGGAAAGATGAAAGAATTTCAGAATATTCTAAATCCTTATGATTAGTGTGTGTATGCACATGTGTGCATGTGTGTTTGGTACAATTATTTGAATTAATTTTGGAAATTCAATGTGGATTTCAACATCCCAACATTAATGTACATTTAATGATGTTTCATGTTTATTAGTGAGACTTTTCAGATGTCATTTTATTTCTTGATATGATCCCTCCATTTTGTCATGCATTTCACTGCTGACTAGATTGCCTTTCTGATTTCTGTTTTTCTGGGTTCTCTCATAGGATTCCTCACTTTACCCACAACTGTCCTAGGTAGAGAGATCTAGGAGGGGAAGAGGCTGGGGATGAAGCTTCAGGCACATGTGATTTATTAAAGGTGGGTCCTCAGGCAGCAGGAATGGCAAATTTGGCCAGGCCAGGGAGGGGAACTGAACAAAGAAGTGGTATGATGTGCGTTCTGACTTTAGCCTGATCCCACAGCAGGCTCTGGAGGGTAACCTCAGTCCTGACTTGAGGCAAGGGAGCAGGGCAGGCACACATATACTCTCCTTGATAGTGCTTCCTGCTCAGCCAAGGGCAATTCTCCAGAGAAGAGCTATGAATCTTTAGTAGCTAACACAGATAGAATGTGGAAGAAGGGTACAGAAATTCTAAGGAGGACGTGGGCGGGGCATCAGTAGTGTCCACTCCAATGACTAACAGCGTGAGAGAAAAAGATAGTCCAAAGACAGATCTGTTGAAAGAAACTTCGCCTTCATTGGCCAAGTCCAGAGGCATTTGATTGGAACTGCACAGATATGTCACCTCTTTCCGAGTATCTCCCCAGTACTGACAACTGTGAAATGGTCTAGGAGACATAGATAGGGGTTGCCCTGAGGCTCAAGACAATGAGTCTGATGGCTCACACACCAACAAATCCTTTCACTGTTGCAGAATGGTAAATTGTTCTGCCTTGTAACGTGTACTTTTTAAAATTGGCAGTACTTTTTCATGCAAAACCAGATGAGAGCTAATTGTGTACCTTGAGAAGGAGAGTATGAAATGATACCCTCACAAAACCCTTTAGAAAGACAGCACCAAGTGTAGCTACAGCAGAATTAATTGCTTGATGTAATTTCAAAGGAACTGTGACATAGACTCATTTGGGTCAAATGTCTTATCCACTGTGCTAGAATTTTCAACACTCCAGATCTTTTTTCCATGAGTTAAGGCTTTGTTACCTCAACAGTACTCTTTTAAAATAGACATGTCATGGGTGGAGTTATAACTGAGCGCCAAGGTGGGCAGACTGAAATAAATATTGTAGGGTTCTGTGGACTTGGGCACTACTCACAATTCCTGAAGCTGGGGAAAATTTATCTGTGTGCTTATTTTATTATATTACTTCAAGTTAAAAACTTAGCTATGACATTAAAAACAGCTCATTACGGCTAGTCTTATGGTTGTGAGAATAAAGTATCTACCTTCCCCTCTATTTTTTAACTACCAGAATTTTCAAAAGAATTGTCTGCACTCTTTTTCTCCCCTCTCTGGCTACTCTCTCACTCGCTCTTTCATTTTCACATTTTGTATTTATTGTTTATTCTTTCAGTAGACATTTAACGGGCCCTGCATTAAGTGCTGGGTTTGTCAAGTGTAAGAAACAGCTTCCAAGCAGATAATCATGACATAATCTTACCAAGCTGCAATAGAACTTAGTATAGAAATCTAGAAAAGAAAAATGAAAACAATGCAAAGACAGAGAGCACTCAAATTTAAGAAGGGCACAGAAAGATGAGGATAATTTTTCCAAGGAATGAAGAAGAGGAAGGCAAAAATCACATGTGCAAAGGTGCAGAATCCTAAAAACAAGCCACAAAACTGGACACAACACGGAGGAGGCAAAAGATGAAATCAGTAGAATAGTTTAGGAATAAACCATAAAGGATCTTTTCAAAGGGCAAAGGTATTTGGGCTTTCTTCCACCGAAACTGGGGAATAGCAAAGGCATAGAAGTTGATCTGTTTTCAGGGTGATGATTCCGATAGTTTTCTGGAGTCAAGCAGGAGTTAGCACACTTTGAAAGCCTTACTGGCATGCAGCCACACCCATGCACTTACAGATTATTATGCCTGCTCTCTCATTGCAAGAACAGACCTGAGTTCTTACAGCGCAGAACTTACAGCCTGCAAAGCCAAAACTGTTTACTATTTGGCTCTTTACAGAAACAAAGCTTGTGGACCCCAGCATTAGAGTTAGGAGAGGTTTATTTGTTGAGATACCTACCAGAAAACTTCTGCGATATCCGTGGACATGGGGAATTGAGTAGATGACCCATGGCTCTAGTATAGGGTTCCAGGGGAGGTGACAGATTCAGGAGATACTTCCATGATGAAATTTAAAATCTATGTGGACTAACTGGATATTGGAGGGTAAAGAAGGGGGCTAAGTGTGATTTCCAGATTTTCAACTTGGGCAATGAATCTGGTAGTTGATCATGATGATAATTGTAGAAAGAGGAAGAACTTGGTGAAAGGAAAGGGGAGAATACGTAACAAGTATAATTTTGGACACGTTGAAAGTGAAGTGTTGATGAAATACCCCAGAGCTCATCACTGGTTGGCAGTTGGATAAATGAATCAAAAGAGATATAGATTTGGGTTCCCTTGGGTTTCCTTTGCTACATGAGTGCTCCCTGCCTCAGCAACACTATCATTCTTCTGCAATATTCTCTACAAATCCTTATTGTAGCATTGCTATATTACATTGCAGTTATCTGCTTGGAAGCAGTTTCTCACCTTTGATTATGAACTATTTGCACATAGCACTTCATGCAGAGCCTGTCAAACAAATTGAGTACAGAAAGAATATTCTACCATCTCCCACTTATGATGTCATATGTGTTCTCATCCATGTCCTCAGCTTTAATTACAATGTCAGTGATTCACAAATATGCAGCTCCAGCCAGACTCCATCTCTGTATGACATCTGTCATTTTTCAGTGTCCTCAAGCTTTTGTATATACCTCCTCCTCTCCCCATTATAATTATTCTGTGTCTTGTCAATCCTGCCTTTCCCAGGTAGAATTCCCAACCTACATGCTCCATGCCCCCATGCTGCTGATGTATGAATGTGTGTGGCTGGCTCCCACCAAGTATATCTTTTCTCACAGCATGCGAAGGTCTGTGGGGATATTGCAAGGTTGTGCAGTTCTTCCGCTAACCAGGGTGGTGGATATCTTTGCTTCTCAGAAACAGCTGTAGTAGAGGCTCTGGTATTCGCCTTCTGGCTGGGTGATGGAGTTGTTCTGAAATTTCCCTGGACCAGGTCCCTATTAATTGTGTGGCATTCAAGCTTGGCTTCTTGACTGCCAAAATTTTTGGCAAGTCATTAGAGCTCATGTAGCTTCTCTCTTTAAACTAGCCAGAATATCTATAACTGAGTTTTCATTTATATCGCCTCAAATTTAATCTCTAGTCTTGTTTATGCCACAGATCACCTCACTCCTTGTGATCCATCTATATTCAACTTCTTAAGGTCCCTCAGACTTCCCAGCCTCCCATAGGGCCTTTGTGCCTGCTTTTCTCTATGGTCTGGGATACTTTTTCTAACCACCTATTCCCAAACCCAATGCATCATTTAGCTTCTGTTATTTTTGTATACCTCATCCTAGCTATTACTTGTACTGAAATTTGTCTGATTCTCCTGGCTGCATCAAACTTCCCTGTGAAGATCTTTTATGTATGGTTACTTATCTTAGTTGTAATTTTCATTTAGGTATATGGCTATTGCATTAATACCTTGCAATATTTTACACTATAAGCTCTGTGGAAGCAATGCTTACTAATTTATCCCCAGAATTTAGAATAGTACCTGGCACATATAGTTGCTTCATAAATATTGGTTGTTTTGATAATTGGTAAAGATTTTTAGAGTTCAAACAGTTGTCATTGCTTTAAGTTTCTGTTATTTTAATCTTAGGAGAACATTTAAGAACTCTTTATTCTTGTTTTACAAATAAGTTTATGTGTGTGTATACACATGACGATATATAGCTTACATCTCTGGTCAAGATTATCAGGCTAAATAATTTGAAATCACAGTGAGTCAAAAATGTTTATAAGTAGATATGCTCTTCCTTTAAGGTTATGACTGAGAAAGGTGCATCTATATATTTTTAAAATTTTATTTTAAAAAATATAAATTACATATATTTTTGAAGCACAACATGAGGTTTTTATGTGTTTATTGCATTGTGGAATTAATAAATCAAACTAATTAATATGACTATCACCTCATGTACTTGTTTTTTTTTTTGAGGGTAAGAGAGTAAGATACATCTATATCTTGAGGTGGTATGCAGGACGAATTAAGAAAAGGTAATGGGGTGACCTACTATGGGCTGGAGGAGGGAGAGTACACAAATTCAAAGAAAGAGAACATGATTGACATCTAAGCCACTGGAGAATAAACCGACTAGTGGTTTCTCTTAAATATATATGAAAAGCATTATTTATAAGATATATTTTGAAGAAAACTCTCATGTTGGTTGATTCCATTTCTAAAACAAAGGCTCATTTAATACAAATAACCACCATCTAGTTTGTCTGCTTGGAGAATCTCCAAAGACTAACTCTATGGACATCTGCATTTGTATGGTTACAAGAGTTCCATACTCGTACCCTTAAACAAATTTTTTTTAAAGATCCACTTTTTTAAAAGATCCACATTGTCCTATCACATATAGTCCCTTCTCTTGTACTACATTACATTACAAAAATATTCTGAACACATTAAGTCATGTATATATTTTGAGTCTTGGGCTCTACTCGTATCTTGATCTGAAAGTCTATGCATATAGAAGAGACATTGTTTACTCTGAGAGTAGCACTGGGAGATCCGGTTTATCTTTTCACTTTCCTCTTTAAATGTAATGAAAACTTCCCAGATGAATGACAAATACTCATGTAACCAGACATAAATTTAGAAACAAGTGGGGGAAAAAATGACTTTAAACCAACTTTGAACTGTCCCAAAACATTAAGGGGTGTGCAGTGCATTCACTGGAATTAGTAAAATTTGAACCAGAAATATTTAATTATACTCAAGAAATACAGTGGTGAACCCCTTGATCAAAAAGAGATGACTTTGAACACTGTTCCCTAAAGAAAAACAAAAAATCTTATTATAAGTTATGCTTACCTAATATTTATTGTCACTAATAATGTCATCAGAGCCAGACTTAATTCCAGCAAAGAAGTCCAGAGTTAGGGAAGTTTTGCATTCTTGTGTCTATTACGGGAGAGATAAAACAGAGTGAAGCTTGTAAAGGGGCTTACATACATCATTTTATTAAAGAAGGGCCAATTTGGACATATTAGGGATTTGTTATTTGTCTTGAACTATTTACCAAATGCCTTGGAGTTGGAAAACACTAAACCTAGTTTGATTGTGTGTTTTTTCCTTAATTTTTAAGCCCAAGTGATGCCTAGGAAAATTTAATCCATATGTTTCAGAATCGTTTACACTTAGCTCATCAAAATGTTTTGTAAGAACTATTTGATGTTCAAGATGTCTTTTAAAGACACTTTTCTTAGAAACAGGAAATTGTTCTTTGTTTTGATATTGTGTGTGTGTGTGTGTGTGTGTGTTTCTTTTCGAAGGATAAACAACCTAGGAACCCAGAAAGAATAAAACAGACTTTAAAATTTTTACCAATTCAGGTTAAGCCGATTCTGTACCCAAAGAGTAGCACATTCTGACAGTTAGAATTTTATCATAGTTTATTGACTTAGAGTACTGGTATCCAGGATTCCAGTCAGCTGATTAACATCAAATAGGTGTTCAATGATTGTTCTAGAAAAATATAAAAGCAAAGCTGTTGTTGAAAGACATAGAAAACACAGTAATAATCATAGACAGAATAAAAATATTGTTAAGCATGATTTCCTAATAAAGGTACCAATCTTTATTGGTTTTGTAGATGAGTTCTAATAAATACTAAATAACAAAATGGGCAAAATATATTCAAGAAATCTCCAGAAGAATGAATAGACAATGCTAATAAGTATATTAAAAGTTATACAACTACACTAATATTCAGTAATACATTTTGCATATTGTTGGCAATTTTCTGGGGAAATAGGAAATGTCATATGTGGTGTTACTATAAATTGGTCAAGTTTTTATCAAAGGGAATTTGATATTATTAAATTTTTAAAAAAGAAAGTGGCAGTCCCCCATTCTGTTTGTCCAACCTAGAGCAATTGTCATAAGCAAAAGAAAAATTCCCAAAAGTATACATTACAACATTAACAGTGAAATAAAGTGTTTCATAATAACATTTGTCATAAAGGCAGGGGAAACAAAATTATTTAAGAGATCAAACCAGTAGAGGTCTCAAACAGGAGAAAGATTTCTGGAAGAACTTTGTCAGGGAAAGGCTATCTGAAGGGCTTTTTATCATATTGTTTTTAGAGAAAAATATTCTCTCCATAAAAATAGCTTACACTAAATTGAAACATTGAAGGAAGGAATGCTGCTCCCTACCGAGGTCCTGGTAGGTCCACTTGACATCATGATTCTAAGAAGTCCCTTGCTTTTTTTTTTTTCAACATTTATTTTAGATTCAGAGGGTACGTGTACAGGTTTGTTACAAGGGTGTATTAGGTGATGCTGAGGTTTGGGGTGTGATTGAACCCATCACTCAGAAGTGTAGTTTGGATGTCGTCACCTATAAATCTCATGTTGAATTGTAATCCTCATTGTTAGAAGTGGAGCCCAGTTGGAGGTGTTTGAGACATGGGGTAGATCTCTCATGGCTTAGTTCTAGTTCTCGTCCTTATGATAGTAAGTGAGTTCTCATGAGATCTGATTGTAAAACGTGTGTGATACTTTCACTCCCCAACCCTGCTCCATCTCTTGCCATATGACATGTCTGCTCCTGCTTTGCCTTCTGCTGTGAGTAAAAGCTCCATGAGGCCTCCACAGAAGCTGAACAAATGCTGGCACCATGCTTGTACAGCCTGCAGAACCAAAAGTCAGTTAAACCTCTTTTCTTTATAAATTGCCCAGCCTCAGGTACTTCTTTATGGCAATGCAGGAATGGCCTAATACACATAGTGTTGGGTACTATGCAGATAGTATGCAGATAGTCAGCATAGTACCCGATAGGTAGTTTTTCAATGCTTACTCTCCTCCCTGCCTCCCCTATCTTAGTCTCTAGTGCCTATTGTTCCTATCTTTGTGTCCACGAGTACCCAATATTTAGCTCCGACTTATAAGTGAGAACATGCAGAATTTGCTTTTTTGTTACAGAATTTTACAATTTTTTTTTTTTTTTTAGAATTTTGTTTCTGTGTTGTTAATGACAATGGCCTCCAGCTGCATCCATGTCACTGCAAAGGACATGATTTCTGTCTTTTTGTTGCTGCATAATATTCCATGGTGTGAATGTACCACATTTTCTTTACCTAATCCACCATTGATGGACATCTAGGTTGATTCCATCTTCACTATTGTGAACAGTGCTGCAATAAACATAGGAGTGTAGGTGGCTTTTTGGTAGAACAAATTACTTTCCTTTGGTTCACCTGCATTCAAACATGGGTCGTAATAACTTGGTGCTGGAGTTTGTTGTCTTCTAGAGAGTGGCTCACACACCAGAAAAGCATCTCTTTTTTCCCCTCAAACCATGGAGACTTGTCCCAGTGCAGGAATAATAAAAATCACTGTATTTTCCCGTTGAATCTTCAGAGAGTGGAACCACCTCTTAACAGTACTTGGGGAGTTGGAAGCTTGCACTTTCTATATCAGCCACTTGCAGATGTACTGACAGTGCTTTTGGACAAGGATCACTGAAGCTTCACTAACATCTTCCTACCACCAAGATTTAAAATTTCATCAAGAATCAATCAATTTACAGATCTCTTGGGATCAGATACCTGGTTGATGACTAAGAATACCATTTTACCCTCCAACTCCAATATACCACCTGGTAGTTTAAACCTTACCCACTACATTTGATAAACATCAGGCATCCTGGGGATGCTGAAAAACGATCATCCCTGGATCATCTGTTTCCAGGGAATGAAGCTGGTGAGCTGAGGCCTTGTGGTGGAACACGGACACTACACTCTGAACCCTGGAAGCAGGACCCTTTCTTTTGAGAACTGTTATTCAAAGCTACTTGAAAGTTAGTCTCTAAAACCAAAAACCACAAAACTGCTCTTTGCATGGAGCAACTCAGGTGAGAACTTAAAAACAAAAATTATAGGCACAGACATTTCCTTAAAGTTCATCTATTTCCTTAAGTCTATTCTATTCTACTTTGTCTTCCCAATCCATCATTTTAAGGGAGGAGACCACCCCTCATATTGTCTTATGCTCAATTTCTGCCTCCAAAGAAAGAAGAAGTAAAAACTAAAAGGTAGAAATGAAATCCACAGGTAGACAGGGAGCCCTGTGCTGCACCCTGGACCTGGTAGTTAAAGATCAATCCCTGACCTAATCGGTTATGTTATCTGTGGATTACAGACATTGTATAGAAATGCACTGTGAAAATCCCTATCCTGTTTTGTTCCAATCTAATTACTGGTGCATGCAGCCCCCAGTCACGTACCCCTGCTTGCTCAATCAATCACAACTTTCTCACACGCACCCCCTTAGAGTTGTGAGCCCTTAAAAGGGACAGGAATTGCTCACTTGTGGGGCTCGGCTCTTGATACCACAGTCTTGCCAATGCCCCCAGCTGAATAAACCCCTTCCTTCTTTAAGTCGTTGTCTGAGGAGTTTTGTCTGCGGCTTGTCCTGCTACATTTCTTGGTTCCCCGACCGGGAAGCGAGGTGATTGGCAGATGTTCAAGGCAGCTCCTTAGGCCTCTTAAGCCTGCCCTGTGGAACATCCCTGCGGGGACTCCGACCAGCCCGAGCGACTTGGATCCTGAGAATGCTCTCAGACAGACATTTGCCCCAGTGGGACGCCTCGCCAGAGCAGTGTGTGGCAGGCCCCCGTGGAGGATCAGCATAGTGGCTGAACACTGGGAGGGAACTGGTACTTGGAGTCTGGACATCTGAAACTTGGTAAGATTAGTCTTCAGAACTTGCCCACTCCATTTGAGTGGAAGCATGGCCTGATCACCCATGGCGTGACTTTATCGGCACTTTGGTTTTGGTTTTGGTTTTGACTTGGTTTGAATTGCTTGATGGGACTGGTCTTGGGAACTTGCCTACTCCATTTGAGTGGAAGCATGGCCTCATCACCCACGGTGTGCCTGTGCTGGCACTTTGGATTTTGCTTTTGACTTGACTTGGATTGCTTGATACTTTGGTTTGATTTTGACCTGACTTAGATTTCTTGATACTCTGATTTTGGTTTTGATTCTGGTTTGGCATAAGCTGTAAAAGTGTGTGTGTCCCCTTTTTACCCATTCTTTGTTTTGTGGTGTGTGTGTGGTGTGAGCGTGGTGTTTTGTCTTGAGGAAACATAGGTCAGGCACAAAGTAAGCCCACCCCACTAAGAGCTATGTTGAAAAACTTGAGAAAGGGATTTAAGGGAGACTGTGGAGTCACCATGACACCAGGAAAACTAGAACTTGTGTGAGATAGACTGGCCAGCATTAGAGGTGGGTTGGCCATCAGAAGGAAGCCTGGACAGGTCCCTTCTCTCAAAGGTATGGCACAGGGTAACCTGTAAGTGAGGGTACCCAGATCAGTTACCATATATAGATTCTCAGTTACAGCTAGCTTTGGACCCCCCACAGTGGTTAAGAGGACAGGCAGCAGCAGTACTAGTAGC
This sequence comes from Theropithecus gelada, assembly GCF_003255815.1. Lineage (NCBI taxonomy): Eukaryota > Metazoa > Chordata > Mammalia > Primates > Cercopithecidae > Theropithecus > Theropithecus gelada. The sequence continues at coordinate 78,839,241 of NC_037678.1, read as the reverse complement.
AAACGGACAATTAGTTGAGGATGGTCCTCGCTCCACCCACCGAGGGAAGTCGGCACCAAAAGTCCCGTCCAACCCAACACCAGAAGAATCATGGCAGGAACTGGTACCAGCAATATCCCCTCCTTATCGGGAGGAAGGGCTCCCCACCCCTGAGCCCACAGCACCTACACCTCCACCAGATAACCACGCCCCTAGACCACCCAGAGTAGACAAGAGAGGAAGTGAAGCCACAGGAGAAACTCCTCCCTTGGCAGCTCGCTGATGGCCCAAGACTGGAGTCCAGATGCCCCTGAGAGAGCAGTGATATACTGGGGTAGATGAGGACAGACACATAGCGGAAAGGCATGCCTTTGTGTATCAACCTTTCACCTCTGCTGACCTTCTCAATTGGAAAAATAATACTCCATCTTACACTGAAAAGCCTCAAGCTTTAATTGACTTGCTCTAAACTATTATACAGACTCGTAATCCTACTTAGGCTGATTGCCACCAGCTGCTCATGTACTTCTTTAATACAGATAAAAGGTGAAGGGTGCTCCAGGCAGCAACTAAGTGGCTAGAGGAGCACGTCCCAGCTGATTACCAAAACCCCCAAGAATATATAAGAATTCAACTGCCAGGAACAGACCCCCAATGGGACCCGAATGAGGGCCCAGACATGGAGAGGCTAAGATGGTACGGTGAGGCTTTAATAGAAAGTCTAAAGAAAAGGGCTCAAAAGGCTACAAATGTAAATAAGGTTTCTGAGGTCATCCAAGGAAAAGAGGAGAGTTCAGCGCAATTCTATGAAAGACCGTGAGGCTTACCGTATGTACACTCCTTTTGATCCAGATAGCCCTGAAAATCAGCGCATGATTAACATGGCATTAGTTAGTCAAAGCGTGGAAGATATCAGGAGAAAACTGCAGAAATAGGCTGGGTTTGCTGGTATGAATACCTCACAGTTACTGAAAATAGCCAATCAAGTGTTTGTGAATAGAGATGCAACAAGCCACAGAGAAAGCCGTAAGGAAGGCGAACGCCAGGCTAGGCAAAACGCCGACTTACTGGCCGCGGCCATTAAGGGAATTTCCCCGAAAGGAGAGGGAAGGGGGGTTCTGGGAAGAATACCCAGTCTAATTGCCCATGCTTGCAACATAACCAATGCGCCTATTGTAAGGAAATAGGACATTGGAAAGATAAGTGTCCCCAACTGAAGGAAAAGCCAGGTGGTTCAGAACAAAAGACCTCAGATAAAGATGAGGGAGCTTTGTTCAATCTGGCTGAAGGGCTATTGGACTGAAGGGGACTGGGCTCAAGTGCCCCCAAGGAGCCCATGGTCAGGATTACAATTGAGGGCAAGGACATTAAGTTTTTGGTCAATACTGGTGCTGAACATTCAGTAGTAACCACCCTGGTCGCTCCCTTATCCAAGAAAACCATTGATATAATCGGAGCAACAGGAGTTTCCACTAAGCAGCCTTTCTGTCTACCACGGACCTGCTCGGTGGGGGGGACATGAGATAGTTCACCAGTTCTTGTACATGCCTGGCTGTCCCTTGCCCTTGCTAGGAAGAGACTTGCTTAGCAAGCTGAGAGCCACCATCTCCTTTACTAAACAGGGCTCTTTACAGGTAAAGTTACCAGGAACAGGAGTTATCATGGCCCTTACGCTCCCCCAGGAAGAAGAATGGAGACTTTTTCTAACCAAGCCAGGCCAAGAGATAAAACCAGCTCTAGCTAAGTGATGGCCCCAAGTATGGGCAGAGGATAATCCTCCGGGACTGGTGGTCAGCCAAGCCCCCATACTCACAGAAGTTAAGCCAGGGGCCTAACTAATTAGACAAAATCAGCATCCAGTTCCTGGAGAAGCTCTCAAAGGAATCCAGGTTCATCTCAGGCACTTGAAAGCCTATAGAATTATGGTTCTTGCCAGTCTCCATGGAACACCCCCCTCCTGCCTGTCCCTAAGCCAGGGACCAAGGACTACTGACCAGTACAGGACTTGCCCTTGGTCCACCATGCTACAGTGACTCTGCACCCAACAGTTCCTAACCCTTACACATTGTTAGAGCTGCTACTGGCTGAGGACAGCTGGTTTACCTGTCTGGACTTAAAAGATGCGTTCTTTAGCATCAGAATAACTCCTGAAAGCCAGAAGCTGTTTGCCTTTCAGTGGGAAGATACGGAGTCAGGTGTCACTACTCGTTACACTTGGACCCGGCTTCCCCAAGGGTTCAAGAACTCCCCTACTATCTTCGGGGAGACCCTGGCTCGAGACCTGCAAAGGTTTCCTGCTAAAGACCTAGGCTGCGTCTTGCTCCTGTACGTGGACGACCTTCTGCTGGGACACTCCACGGCAGTCGGGTGTGCAAAATGAATGGATGCCCTGCTTCAGCACCTGGAGGACTGTGTGTATAAGGTGTCCGAGAAGAAAGCTCAGATCTGCAGACAGCAGGTACGCTACCTGGGATTCACTATTCGGAAAGAGGAGCACAGCCTGGGGTCAGAAAGAAAGCAGGTCATCTGCAGCCTACCGGCACCTAAAACCAGAAGGCAAGTAAGGGATTTCCTAGGAGCTGTGGGGTTTTTGCAGATTATGGATTCCAAACTTTGCAGTACTAGCCAAACCTTTGTACAGGGTTACAAAGGGGCCTGACTGGGAGCCTTTTGAATGGGGGTCTCTACAGCAGCAAGCCTTTTGTAAGTTAAAGGAAAAACTTATATTGGCCGCAGTCCTAGGACTACCAGATTTGACAAAGCCCTTTACACTCTATGTGTCAGAAAGAGAAAAAAATGGCAGTTGGAGTTTTAACCCAGACTGTGGGGCACTGGCCTATGTCTCAAAACAACTAGATGGGGTTTCCAAAGGCTGGCCACCATGTCTAAGGGCCCTGGCAGCAACAGCCCTGTTAGCACAAGGAAGCAGATAAACTAACCCTTGGGCAAAACCCGAATATAAAGGCCCCCCATGCTGTGGTAACTTTGATGAATACCAAAGGACATCATTGGCTAACAAATGCTAGATTAACCAAGTACCAAAGCTTGCTATGTGAAAATCCCAGAATAACTATTGAAGTCTGTAACACCCTAAATCCCGCCACCCTGCTCCCAGTATCAGAGAGCCCGGTCGAGCATAACTGTGTAGAGGTGTTGGACTCAGTCTAATCTAGCAGACCTGACCTTCAGGACAGCCATGGGCATCAGTAGACTGGGAGTTATACGTGGACGGGAGCAGCTTCTTTAACCCACAAGGAGAAAGATGTGCAGGATATGCGGTGGTAACTTTGGATGCTGTAATTGAAGCCAAACCGTTGCCACAGGACACTTCAGCCCAGAAGGCTGAGCTCATTGCTTTAACTCGGGCTCTAGAACTCAGGGAAGGTAAGACTGTAAACATCTACACTGACTCTCGATATGCCTTTCTAACCCTCCAAATGCATGGAGCATTGTATAAGGAAAAGGGTCTGTTAAACTCTGGGGGAAAGGACATAAAATATCAACAAGAAATTCTACAATTATTAGAGGCAGTGTGGAAACCTCAGAGGGTGGCAGTCATGCACTGCAGGGGACACTAGCGAGCCTCCACCTCAGTGGCTGTAGGAAACTCTCGAGCTGATACAGAAGCTCGAAAAGCAGGATCTACCCCTTACCCGGCATTGGTAGTAGCCCCCTTACTCTCTCAAACACCTGACCTGGTACCTACCTATTCTGAGGAAGAAAAAGACTTCTTCCACGCAGAAGCGGGGCAAGTAATAAAAGGAAGATGGATCAGACTGCCAGATGGGAGGGTAGCTGTGCCGCAGTTGCTAGGAGCCACAATCGTATTGGCCGTGCACGAAACCACTCATCTAGGTCAAGAGTCACTTGAAAAATTGTTAGGCTGGTACTTCTACGTCTCACACTTGCCAGCCCTTGCCAAAGCAGTAGCACAATGGTGCATTACTTGCCGACAGCACAATGTGAGGCAAGGCCCCACTGTTCCACCCGGCATACAAGCTTATGGAGCGGCTCCTTTTGAGGATCTTCAGGTGGATTTCACAGAAATGCCGAAATATGGAGGTAACAAGTATTTGCTGGTTCTTGTGTGTGCTTACTCTGGGTGGGTGGAGGCTTATCCAACACGAAACTGAAAAGGCCTACGAGGTAACCCGTGTACTTCTCTGAGATCTTATTCCTAGGTTCGGACTGCCCTTATGAATCAACTCAGATAATGGGCCGGCGTTTGTAAACAGAAGTAAAGTGGATACAGGCCCTTCCTGTGGTATTGTTTAAAATTAGATGCACTCCTTCTAAGAAAACAGGATACTCCCCTTATGAAATACGGTATCATAGGCCTCCTCCTATACTACGGGAGCTTCCAGGCACTCCCCAAGAGTTAGGTGAAATTGAATTACAGCGACAGCTACAGGCTTTAGGAAAAATTATCTCAACTTGGGTAAATGAGAGGTGTCCCATCAACTTATTCTCCCCAGTTCACCCTTTCTCTCCAGGTGATCACGTGTGGATCAAGGACTGGAACGTAGCCCCTTTGCGGCCACGGTGGAAAGGACCTCAGACCGTCATCCTGACCACCCCTACAGCCGTAAAGGTAGAAGGAATCCCAGCCTGGATCCACCACAGCCATGTGAAACCTGCAGCCAATGAAACCTGGGAGGCAAAACCGAGCCCGGACAGCCCCTGCAAAGTGACTCTGAGGAGGATGACAAGCCCTGCTGCAGTCACACCCGGAAGCTGACTGGTCTCGCATGGCCGAAGCATGAGGAGAATCATCAGGAGACTCATTTTCCTTATAATTTGGACTCGTGTAGTAAAAACTTCCACTGATTTTCCCCGCATGGAAGACTGCTCTCAGTGTATACATCAGGTTACCCAGGTAGGGCAACAAGTGAAAACAATCTTTCTGTTCTATAGTTACTATGAATGCCTAGGAACTTTAAAAGGAACATGTTTATATAATGACACTCAGTACAAGGTATGTAGCCCAGGAAACGACCGACCAGATGTGCGTTATGACCCCTCTGAGCCTCCCATGTCCACAGTTTTTGAAATAAGATTAACGACTGAAGACTGGTGGGGACTCATAAATGATACAAGTAAAGTATTAGCCAGAACAGAAGAAAAAGGGGTGCCCAAACGCATAATCTTGAAATTTGATGCCTGTGCCGTCATTAATAGCAGTAAGTTAGGAAGGCGATGTGGCTCTTTTAGTTGGGAAAAAGGCTATATGATGGAAAATAAGTACATTTGTCATTAATTAGGACTGTGTGGAAATGAATGTGGATACTGGTCTTGTGTCATTTGGGCCACTTGGATAAAAAATGAAAAGGATCCAGTCCACCTTCAGAAAGGAAAAAATGGCCCTTCCTGCACTAAGGGACAATGTAACCCCTTAGAGCTAGTAATAACCAATCCCCTTGATCCTTGCTGGAAAAAAGGGGAGCGTGTGGCCTTAGGAATCGATGGGGCCGGACTGGATCCTCGAGTAAATATCTCGGTTTGAGGAGAAGTTTACAAACACTCTCCTGAGCCAGTGTTTCGAACTTTCTATGATGAACTAAATGTACCAGTACTAGAAATTCCAGGAAAAACAAGAAATTTGTTTTTGCAATTAGCCGAGCATGTAGCCCAGTCTCTCAATGTCGCTTCATGTTATGTATGTGGAGGAACTGTAATGGGAGATCAATGGCCATGGGAAGTCCAAGAATGAGTGCCTACAGACCCAGTTCCAGATGAATTTCCAGCTCAAAAGAACCACCCTGATAATTTCTGGGTCCTAAAAGCCTCAATTATTGGACAATATTGCATAGCTAGAGAAGGAAAAGAATTCACTCACCCTGTAGGACGACTTAGTTGTCTGGGACAGAAACTGTATAATGGTACCACAAAAACAGTCACTTGGTGGAGTTCAAATCAAACAGAGAGGAATCCATTTAGCGAATTCCCAAAGTTGCAAACCATGTAGACTCACCCAGAGTCCCACCGGGACCCCCACTGGATTATATTGGATATGTGGGCATAGAGCTTATGGCAGATTACCTGACCAGTGGGCAGGTAGTTGTGTTACTGGCACTATTAAACCATCTTTCTTCTTACTGCCCATAAAAACAGGCAAACTCCTGGGTTTCCTTGTCTTTGCTTCCCGTGAAAAGAGAAGTATAGCTATAGAAAATTGGAAAGATGATGAATGGCCCCCTGAGAGAATCATACAATATTATGGGCCTGCTATTTGGGCACAAGACGGCTTGTGGGGATACTGGACCCCCATTTACATGATCAACCGAATCATGCGGTTACAAGCTGTCTTAGAAATAATCAATAATAAAACCGGCAGAGCCTTGACTATTCTGGGCCAGCAAGAAACTCAGATGAGAAATGGTATCTATCAAAATAGATTGGCTCTCGACTACTTGCTAGCAGCTGAAGGAGGGGTCTGTGGGAAGTTTAACCTTACTAATTGCTGTATACAAATAGATGATCAAGAGCAAGTAGTTGAAGACATAGTTAGAGATACGACAAAACTGGCACATGTGCCCGTGCAAGTGTGTCATGGATTTGATCCTGGGGCCATGCTTGGAAAATGGTTCTCGGTGTCTGGGGAGTTTTGTCTGCAGCTCGTCCTGCTACGATTTTTGTTTGTTTCCATAGATTTAATTAAACAAACAACATATGGCTACAAATTAATTTTGGCATGTCTCAAGGTGGACACCTGGAATCAGCTAGCTGACTCATTACTAGAGGAAAAGATAACAATTTCAAAAAGCTAAAAATAATGATTGAATGACCCTACTATCTCAAAGTGAATGCTAAGAAGATACATTTTTTAAGAAAGGAAGTGATGAATATACCTATAGCCAATATTATGGGTTAACCTGTCAAATAAAATACTGAGTAAAAGAAAATATTAAAAGTACATCCTTTAGAGTTTTATTTCTGTAAAGTTCAGAAACAGTTTAAAAGTATTTATGGCATTAGAAGTTAGGCTTCTCTTGGTGGCATCAATTACTAGAAATGAGCGTAAAGTTGGGCTTTTAAAGTCCTCAAAACATCCTCTACTTTCTTTTTAAGGCAGTTGCTGAATAGCAGAAATATCTGCTCTTTTGAGGATCCATTAAGCTGTACACCTACAATTTGTCATTTTTGTTTAGGATTATTAAAGTTTATAGGAGGCCATTGTTTTGGACCAGCCTCCTGCACTGGGCTCCAGCAGACCAGACCCAACCAGAATGAAGTCGTTTGTGCTAATGCCATGTAATCAAACTTAACTTTGAAATGAGCCAGTTTTCAAAAAACCGGGAGATTCCTGTCAACCTCGGTCAGCATAATATGAAGGTTTCCTCTGTTTTAATCCTATAAGGAAAGTAACTTTGAAACCACCAATCTGCTTTTCATTCTCTGTTTCTACTTTCTTCAGCCCTTTTCTGTCTATAAGGTCAACCTTCTCTACTGAGCTCATTGGAACACTCGTTCTATTTTGTAGAATGTGATATTGACAAATTCTAGAATTGCAAATAAAAGCAAGTTATATTTTAGACTAAATTGTTGTAATTTTGTCTTTTAATAGGTTTCTCATGAAATGTTCGAAAACTTATGGTACCCAGCTTACCCTTAAGAGCAGTCTTTATTTGTCCAACCGCATTGAACTCACCTTGGTGTTTATTGAAAATACAGCTTCCTGGGTCTACAACAGATATGCTGAATCAGATTCTCTGGGGTGGAGGCTATCCACCCCAATAATTAAGACTTTCCTTGGGCAATTCGGGGGCATACTCAAGTTTGAGAATTCAGTGGTGCCTACTTGGTCAAACTGTTCCACAACACATGTTTGGTCACCTTCAGCAAATACTTAAAGCATGGCCCGTGTAACAGCTTCCTGGGCCACATGGTCCCTCATCTTGCCTGTGTTCCTCCCCCTGCACCTTTTAAGAACTGCCATCTATGATGTTAGCAGTTGTCAGACACTACACTCTCATTCACTGCACCAGCCCCGTCACCCAGTAGAGTGTGAGATGTTGACAAACCATCATTTACAAATATTTATAATACCATGTATAAGGTAACAGCCTCCCTCACTAAGAAAAGTGGTAAATTAAATGAAAATTTGATCCCCATAATATCTTGCCTTGTTCTTTTAAGTAGACACTCAAAGGGGGATGGAGGATAAACCACTGGCTTTAATGAGACAGTTGGGTGAAAAAGAAAAAAAAATTAAATAGGAAATGGTACCAGGGCTTCTGGTATTTTTATCTTAGCAGCAAGGGGAAGTTTTGATAAGAAGAGGACGTTTCTTTGTTCTACCAGGATCCAAGCATTGCATCACCATCTCCAGAAGCTGCTGCCTTGTCCGTGCCAGATGATAATTTGGGCATAGGCACAAATCAATACCAGGAATGGGTGTGCTGGGAGCGTGCACTGTAAGTACTGTGAGTATAAATAGAGCTGGAAGAATAACCTTTTTGTGAACTACTGTGTGGTAATCCTCGGGAAGCCAGGAAGCTGGTATGGCTTCAATAGGCCTTTTATAATATTACATGCTACCCCCCAACTGCCCTTCTACACACACAGGGACTGCTTGCTAAAGTTACCATTTTTAATGCAAATCATCCTAATGGCTTGATAATTATTTCAATTGGCATTTGTGAAGCCATTCAGTAAAAGAACAGCCAGGGCAAAACCCTCACTAATCTTCCCATCTTTCATATCCTCTGGGTTTGAGGTGGAATAACACAAGAAAGCCCCAAAGCCAGAGGGTTTTTGAAGTTTATTCTTAATGCACCCAACTCTCCCTGCCCGTTACTCTATGAAGTGTATTCAGCCCAAGTTAAACAAAATAGCAAGAGCATAATATTTGTGGTGGCTTGAAAGGAGAGGAGGCAATGACAAGCGTCCCCTTCCTCCTCAGCTTAGCTTTCAGATTGGTTGGAAAGCATTTTAACACATTGTTGTTATTATTGAGGAAAATAATAATAAACATTTATTGAGTGCTGTGATATGGTGAGTAACTGTTCTAAAAATGTTTTGTCCGAGAGGAGCTTATTAAAAAATATCTATTTAGGTTTTTTACTTTTCCATAGAGGGTGAGTTCTTAACTCTTTCACTGGCTCTTAGGAGTGCACAATGAATTCGTATGCTACAAAATATGAAGTACTGGTCTCCTGCAAGGCCTGTCCCTGACTCTTCCTCTTACCTCCAGTCTGTCATGATTAGAGTCTGGCAGGAACTCAGAAATGAGAAGTTCAAGACATTGCCACTTTGTGGAGGGGAAACAAGGCTGGAAAGAATGACTAACTAAAATTTCTGTTTGAAATTGCTTTTCTCTCAAATCAGGCAAAGAGAACTAATACATGTCAACATTACCACAAAATATTTTTACAAAGGAAAAGCTGGCTGAAGGTTGTCTTTTTTTTTTTTTTTTTTTTTTTTTTTGAGATGGAGTCTCACTCTGTCATCCAAGCTGGAGTGCAGTGGCACAATCGTGGCTCACTGCAACCTCCACCTCCCAGGCTCAAGCGATTCTCCTGCCTCAGCCTGCCCAGTAGCTGAGATTCCAGGCACGTGGGAGCGTGCCCGGCTAACATTTTGTTATTTTAGTAGACGGGCTTTTACCATGTTGCCCAGGGTGGTTTCAAACTCCTGAGCTCAGGATTTCGCCCGCCTAGGCCTCCCAAAGTGCTAGGATTACAGTACATGAAGCCTGCTTGCTAGACTGATGGAACTATGTGTTGTGTTTAGTTCTATGTTCACTCCTTAAACCTACTAGTGAGCCGTGTTTAGAAAGCTGGCTTCTAACCCTTTACATGAGAACAGGTCACTAACCAGCAAGTTCAGTGGGTGGTAGATCAATCAGCTAACTTGGAAACAATAAGTTTAAGTAGTATTTAAGTAGTAGTTTTTTGTCTTCACCTAATAGAAGAGGGGATGCTTGATATTATTATTAAAAATCTTTATTAATATATGTTTTAGTCTCAGAATGGCTCAATAGATTGAGGTGTTTCCAAACTCACTCCACATCAGTCTTCTCTTTCCACTAAAGTGACTTGGTTCAGCAGAAGTGTTTGATTTTTCTTTTTTTTGAGATGGAGTCTTGCTCTGTCACCCAGGCTGGAGTGCAGTGGCGCGATCTCTGCTCACTGCAAGCTCCGCCTTCTGGGTTCATGCCATTCTCCTGCCTCGGCCTCCCTAGTAGCTGGGACTACAGGTGCCTGCCACCACACCTGGCTAATTTTTTGTATTTTTAGTAGAGACGAGGTTTCACCATGTTAGTCAGGATGGTCTCGATCTCCTGACCTCGTGATCCACCCGCCTCGGCCTCCTAAAGTTCTGGGATTACAAGCGTGAGCCACTGCGCCCGCCCAAGTGTTTGATTTTTATAGCAGTAATCTAGATTTGAATAGGTCCTTCCTGACCTAAGATTCATAAACCTCCAAAGGGTCTGTGAATAGAATTCAAGCATTTTATGCACATGAATGGAAAAAAAAATCTTTATTTTTACCATACTCTAAATGAAATTTAGCATTTCCTTCAATTGTTAATATAGGCAGCAAACCACACATTAAAAGGACCCCTGATTTTGTCATCTCATAGAATGGTTGTGGCAAATATCTCAGAATATCATTAAGTACATTCAGACTTTGAAATTATGACAATTATTATAATACTTTAAAAATATTTATATTTAATTTAGCAATAAATCAGCATATAACATATAAAATACTTTTGAGTATATCATGTTTTAATATCTTGATGACTATATTTCAGTGTAATTACTTGTTTGTAATCCCAGGTACTTTATTTTATGCATTTAGAAACATGATTTTGAGTGATATCCATGGCCTTTACCTGACGGCATGGGTCCATAGCACCACAAATGTTTAAGAACTCTTGGTAGTCTCTAATGTGGCTATTGATACAGAAACTAAATTTATTTCATGGGGCAGCCATACAACTCTGGCCCACAGTAAAGTCAAAGCAAAAAGATCCCAGGCCATGGAGAATCCTAACAAATAACCATAATGGTCAGGAGAAATCTGCATGGACCAATTTAAGTAGTGGTTCTTTTGCTTCCTCAACTTGCGTTGTGCAACTTCAGGACTGGCCCGAATGTTCAGATGACAGGAACACCCAGATACAATGAACAGATGGAGCTAGATGATTCTGGAAAGCAAATAACAGCCAAATGTCTATTGTCACTTTGATGCTTAATTGGGCAACATTTATGTGGGAACAGAAAACAATATTTGGTAATACTGTTTACATGGTAAAACTGGTCTGCTTCTCACATAAATTCATCTGCCTTTGGATCATTCATTAATTTTAAATAGAACTCCATGCTCAGATGATTTCAGTGGTATATTGGAAGAACCAAGTGTTAGTAAAAAATAAAAATTGTGAAAAAACAACAACAGTTTGGGCAACTATGCCTTTTCCTAAGTAGGTCATCTAGATTGTTGGCCAGCACTGCAATAATTTACTTTGGTCTTAATGGAACCTTAAATAATTCTGTACTGGAACCATTTGTGGGTTCCCTGAGAGTATGATTTTGTCCATAATATAAGCTCATAATTATAATACATCATATATCACAATAGTGTGAATTATTGTTGACAGCATCAAATGTCAGGAGAGATCTGGCAGAAAATAGAACTGAATTTGAGCAGACTACGACCGTTAGTATAGAAGGATTAAAGCTATACTAAGATATATAGCTTGTTAGTAGTTCTAGATGAGAACATGTGCCTCATCTAAAGAGCACAGCATTACTTGCACCCTCCATGGAGTCACTATGTTAGGAATGCCAACCTGCTGTTGCCAAATCTGCCAGCGTATCTGGAAAAGCTAAAAATGAGATGATGATTTAGTGTGAAGCCACCTAGTGTTTAGAGGAATTGACTGGTGCAATTCTTTTCAAACATTCTTTGAGATAAGCAAGGGTTTCTAAAGATTGAATCTTACTCCTGGGTCATGAACTCTTCTATGCAGATACTACTCACTCATACAGTGAACCATCAATGAAAATGAGAAATGGGATTTGTTTTCAACACCTCCTACCGATCTACAGAGGTAGAGGAAAAGTGTCCTCACTGCTTACTGATGGTTCACTGAAAATGAGCTGATAAAAGGTGGATTAATAGGAGAAAACTGTTTATAAAATTTATTAATATGCATGAGGGAAAAAATTCACATGAGTATGATTACCCAATAACCCAGTGAGGTCCAGACGCTTATATATCCTACTTAATAAGAGAAGAGGAGATGGAGGGTAAAATGATTTTAAGAGTAGATTAATGAGACTAAAATAAATGGGCTGGAACGAAGTTCTTCAGTGCTCTGGGAGAGGTGATGGGAAGATGAAGGGCAGAACTTCATTGTGAACAAAAGTTGTCTTATTATACAGATAATGCCTCATGGCTAATCTCTGGAACTGTCCTCAGAAGAATAGATGAAAACTCTGTCTGGGTTTCAGATACCATGAAACAGAGTCAAAGGTTTAATTCATCTTTATAATCCCTGGATTTTTGCTAGAAGATCTCTCTCTCTCTCTCTCTCTCTCTCTCTCCCTCTCCCCCACACTCCCCTTTCTTAAATAAAATCTCTTATTATATCCTCGTGGAAATATAATTGGGCTGTATTAAAGAGAGATGGGAGAAAAAAGAGAATGCAGGCATTGTAGAATTTTTACTTGCCCTCATCTTATCTTTATCAAGTTAATTCACTCAGAACTCATTATTTTAAAAGCCCGCATGCCCCATTATGGTGAATAAATACAGACTTATTTTTCCACAAGACTATGTATAATAACTAAAATAAAACATGTATGTGTATTTGTTATCAACAAGGTCTTAACTCCAGCTGTCATTCCCTCATGATCATGCCAGCCTTCCGTCTGCCTTTCCCAAGTCATACAACCAAACTCTTCCTCAATTCCTTACCCCTTCTCATTCAACAGTTTTCTTTCTTTCATCTGTTTTTCTTGACTCATATCCTTATTTTCACCAGAATCATACACCTGCTCAAATTCAGAAGGCTCTTCTCTTTCACAACCAGCTGTGTTCTCTGACTAATATGTGAAAAAACCTTTGCCTAGGAAATGGTTCATACCTGACTCAATTTCATTCTTAATTATATTTTCAGCTTGCCTTTCATGAAGATACATTTCTTTCCAATACAGATGTGTCCAAGTGGTTTATCTATATATGAAAGTGATGACATGTAGGCTGGGTAATCTCTCTTTGTCCTTCCGGATTCACTCCCACCTTGTATGCCCTACTCTGTGCCACAGGAGGCTGACCTAAGTGGGCAGCATAAACCAGGCTCCTTTGCCCTGTATCTCAGTTGTATTTGAGCAATGGAAGCCACAGGTAAGAAACCCTCAATTGTTGGGGAGAGAGAACACAGGTTGATGGTGGTCATTTCCTTATCAAGGGCCTCAAGTGTGTGCCTTCATGTCTAAGGCTCTCAAGGCTTCCCTGCTATTTCAACCTGTCCGGTGTTTCATCTTTCCTATGATTTCCCTTATCCACATTTTTATATCTTTGAATTGTTCATTTATTAAATCCCATTTACTTCTCCCTATTTGAGTTTCTGCCAAGACCCTGGTGACACAGTAAGGAAACATTCTTAGTGCATGGTTGATGTATGGTGTAAATAAGAGATCTAGATCTAGATTAAAACCCTAATTCCATTTCTTTTCTTGTTAAACAAGATTTTTTTGTTGTAGAGTGGGGATAAAAATCCTTATCTCAAAGAATCATGAGAATTAAAGAGAAAAAAACGACGATGGTGGTGGCAAGTACATTGTTTACTCTATAAAACTCTATGTTTGTTACTTTTCTTCAACCAGAATCTTAGTGCTTCACAATTCTATGGATATTATTTACTCCAAAACCTGAGCCTAAAAGTGCTTAAATAATTTTTCTGCTATAGCAAAATACACATTTTCTTAATTCTATAGTATGCTCTATAGAAATGTCTATAATATAAAATAATAAAATGCCTAACTAATGTTTATGTGTGAACATATACAAAATGATTCTTTGCCTTACATGGGTTCATACAATATGTAAATGGAAGAAATGCTAAAAATACACCAATAGCATGAATATTTCCTTAATATTAGGTAAGTGTAAGATTCTATTTATATATATGTGGGGGGGGTGTTTTCATATGAGCTCACTTTTTATAATTGTTTAAATAGATCATGTGATGTTCATAGTTTTAAAGAAATCTCTGTGTTAATCATAATCAGTATGTAGGGCTATGACTGATTGCTAGTTTCAAATTTTCATCAGTCAGTGGGTAAAAAAGCATCTCCTCACCCTTAGTCAAAAATTAGTGATGCTGTTTCTTTACAGGAGTGGCTATTGGGAAAATTGAGAGTAGAGTGGAAAAGCTTTTATCTCAACTATTACTCAGGAATTATTGCAACTATGAGTCAGCATAGGTGGGCGATGTTTAACTCTTCAAATTCTATTTATTACTCACACCAAGACTGCAACAACTCAATCAGTATCTGCCTTCCAATGCTGCCTTCTTAGCACATAGTTCCTATGTAGATCACAGCCTCATGGAAGAAACATGTGAAGAAATATACAGGATGAGGTGTATATTTTGTATATTTTGACCTGGAAAAGAGACATGGCACTTCTGTTCACAGGTTATTGGCAAAACTAGTGACATGACCCCACAGAAAAGCAAGTAGGCTATGAAATGTGAAGAAGCTCATGGACTTTTTTGGAAAAATTGAGCAGTTAATATTACTTTCATACCCAATGTTATTTTAATGTTTCTCACTTAATTTCACTGGGTATCATAAGACAGATAACTGTATCTGTATGAATCACCACATTCTATATTAAAACTAAATGTTACGCAACAACTTCAGCAAATTAGAAGGTGAGTCTGAGAAACGATTGGGGGGCACACTATGCTTTCTCAGTGCAGATTTTTTTACCCTTCACTAGCTGGGATCTCCATTTTATATCATTATTTCTTAAAAGGATACCTCTTTAAACATGGCAATTTATATAGGCAAGGTTCCTTGGTGATTGCAATTGTTCTTATCATAGGATAACATACAGAATATAGGAATTCATTAATAATAAGGGAACTTGGAAAATCTTGCCCATTTTCTTAAATCAAGATAAGGCATATTTAAATGATGTCAGACAGAAAATAATATTTCAATAGAGATTTTCAGAGAGGAGATTATATGCTTTCCCATAATAATCACCCTGAAAGGGAACAAGTTGAAGATCAGACAATATCTCAGAGCACTTTATAATGTTGTCCTTTGGTTTTGATCTCAGGATAAGTGAACCACAGTCACTCTCTAATCTTGTCTAAGATATTTTTTTCCTTTTGGTTTTATTTTATTTAGTCTTAGGTAGTATGCTTCTTGGCTGCCCTCAGTTTTTTCTTCTCCGTGATGAATAGTCCTGTTTCTTTGAATGTTTCCTTGTAGATTTAAATCACCAGGTCTTACTCATCTCTGTGGCTATTTTTTCTAAACTTCCCAACTCTTCTATTTTGCTATTTCATGGTATAACCTAGATTTTGGATAATGCAGCAAGAATAAATGAAGTATTATTATTTTCCACTACAAGTACATTAAAATGGCCACGATTATGGCATCCTTTACAGATATTTTCACACCACAGTATATAAAGGTCTGCAGTATTCACTTGAGAAGTTAATTCTCTACAACTGGATTTTACATTGAATGTATTGCTGTTTACTTTTTTGCTTGTTTTTGCTTTCCAGCCCTCTTGAGACCTGTCAGCTGTGTGACCTTGAGAAAGTGTGTGGACTATTTCTGGCTGAGAGTGGAAAGAGAAATCGCATGGGAAAGGAAATCCTCACACGCGTGTCAGCTGAAATTTGGATGGTGATGAAATTCAGATGATTTAGGTAAGCTCTGGATGAACAGATAACATTTTGGAGGATCATGTGAACTAATTATGAATTCCCAAGAGTGCATGATTCTTCTATTATTGGGTATCCAGGAGGCTAATTCCTCTATCCACCATAATTTCCTAGGATATCTTATTGCATCACACTCAAACAGTTGCAGATTTGAACGTGGACTTCAAAGTTCCTTCAAGCAATACAGTATGGTAGGAGCAAAACACACTGTGGAAAGCTGCTCAGTGGATTGTATCCGATTTCAAAGTCATCTTTTCAACTGTTGTATTGCCTATATCAGAGTTTGTTATTTTTCTGGTCCCTAGCTGAGAGTTGAGCTCATTCTGTGGGAAGTATCTCTAAACCACTGACTGACTTTGAAGCCAGTACAACTAAAGGAGATTAGAAACTTGGCATAGCCTTCTTCTCAAAGCATTTAGAGCATCTTCCTCAAGTTTGTTTGTTTGTTTGCTTGTTTGTTTATTTGTTTTTGAGACAGTGTCTGGCTCTGTCACCCAGGCCAGAGTGCAGGGCGTGATCTCGGCTCACTGCAACCTCCTCCTCCTGGGCTCAAGTGATTCTCCCACCTCAGCTTCCCGAGTAGTTGAAAGTACAGGCACTCACCTAGCTAATTTCGGTATTTTTGTAGAGATGGGGTTTCTACATGTTGTCCAGACTGGTCTTGACCTCCTGGACTCAAGTGATCTGCCCGTCTCTGCCTTCCAAAGTTCTGGGCTTACAGGTGTGAGCCACTGTGCCAGGCCTGAGTTTTTTGATCTGTATAATTTAGTGTAATTCAGAAGCAAAGATGAGATTTCAGAGATTTGTAACTAGGCAGAACTCATACCAGTTTGGCTTCTGGAAGTGTCGGAGATGCTCAGGTGGACATATGAGAGAACATGGAAAAGAATCCAAGCCCTTGGCTTATCTAGTTTTATTTAAGTGACTTTAAACAAGGTTTTGCCTTCCTTTTTCTGTTTCTTTATTTGTAAATGCATTATAAGGATATCTTTCTTGTTTCTTTTACATCATATTTTGAGGCACACATGATATCAGAGGTTATTCCTTAGTTTTCTTATAATGAATCCCATGGGCAGCCTGTATGGAGTCTATGAAATGTTTCTCAGAGTAGGATTTTTAAAATATCAATACACATACACATATATATGCATACATAGATAGCTTTAAAAAAACCAAGCTTTTACACAGATAGTTATCTAAATGTAAAAAGATAAATTTGTAATAAAGAAATACATGTGTTATTATATCAGTGCATTGTATAATAAGGATCTAGTGATGCGTCTACTATCACTATATTATTTTATTTTATTGTTTAATTTTAATTTTAGATTGAGGGACTACATATGCAGGTTTTTTACAGTTTGTTACAAGAGTGTACTGTGTCATACTAAGATTGGGCTTCTATTGATCATGTCACCCAGATAGTGAACATAGTACCCAATAGGAAGCTTTTCATCCCTTTATCACCTCTCCTCCTTCCCTCTCTTCCAGTTCCCAGTGTCTACTGTTCACAGCTTTATGCTTATGTTACCCGAGATTTAGCCACTACTTATAAGTAAGAACATGTGATATTTGGTTTTCTGTTCTGTCTTAATTCACTTAGGATAATGGCCTCTAGCTGCATGCATGTTGCTACGAAGGAAATGATTTTGTTATTTTTTGTGGCTGTATAGTATTCCATGGTATATGTATACCACATTTTCTTTATCCAGTCCAGTGGGTTGTTGGATACCTAGACTTATTCTATCTTTTTGGTGGAATAATTTATTTTCCTTTGGGTATATATCCAGTAATGGGGTTGATGGGACTGAATGGTAATCCTATTTTTAGTTCTTTGAGAAATTTTCATACTACTTTCTGCAGTGACTGGACCAATTTGTATTCCCATGAACAGTGTATAAATGTTCCCTTTTCACCATAGTCTTCCCAACATATTACTTTTTGACATTTTATAATCCATTCTGACTGGTGTGAGATGGTATCTCCTTGTGGTTTTGACTTATGTTTCTCTGATGATTAGTTATGCGGAACATTTTTTAACATGTTTCTTGGCTGTTTTATGTCTTCTTTTGAGAAGTGTGTGTTTATGACCTTTGACCACTTTTTAATTTTTTTCCTTGTGGATTTGTTTATGTTTCTTTTAAGTTCTGAATATTAATGCTTCGTCAGATGCATAGTTTGCAAATATTTTCTCCCATTCTGTATGTTGTGTGTTTACTCTGTTGATAGTTTCTTTTGCCATTTAGAAGCTCTTTAGTTTAATTAGGTCCCATTTGTCAATTTTTTGTTTTTGTTGCAATTGCTTTCAGGGACTTAGTTACAAATTCTTCACCTAGGTTGCTGTCCAGAAGGTATTTCCTAGGCTTTCTTCTAGGATTTTGATAGTTTGAGGTTTTACATTTAAATATTTGATCCCTCTTAAGTTTTGTATACAGTGATAAGCAGGGGTCCAGTTTCATTCTTCTGTGTATAGTTAGCCAGGTTTTCTAGCACCAACGATTGAATAGGCAGTCCTCTCTCCACTGCTTATTTTTGTGAACTTTGTTGAAGATCAGTAGGTTGTAGGTGTCTGGCTTTATTTCTAGGTTCTCTATTCTGTTTGTTAATCTATGTCTGTTGTGTTTTTTTTAACCAGTACCATGCTGTTTTGGTTAGTGTAGCTTTATAGTATAGTTTGAAGTCAAGTAATGTGGTGCCTGCCTTCAGCTTTGTTCTTTTTGCTTAGGATTGCTTTAGCCATCTGTGCTCTTTTTGGTTCCCTACATATTTTAGAATATCTTTTTTTCTAATTCTGTCAAAAATGACATTGGTAATTTGATAAGAACAGTGTTGAATCTGTAGATTGCCTTGGGCAGTGTGAACATTTTAACAATATTGATTCTTCCAATCCGTAAGCGTGGAATGTATTACCATTTGTTTCTGTTGTCTATGATTTGTTTCAGAAGTGTTTTGTAGTTCTTCTTGCAGAGCTCTTTCACTTCCTTGGTTAGATATACTCCTATGTGTTTTATTTTTGTGTGTGTGGCTATTCTAAATGGGATTGCATTTTTATTGCCCTCAGCTTAAGTGTTATTGATGCATAGAAATGCTACTGATTTTTATTTATTTATTTTTATTCTTCCCCTTAAGCATTTATTATTTGTATTACAAGTAATTCAATTATATTCTTTTTTTTTTTTTTTATACTTTAAGTTCTAGGGTACATGTGCATAACGTGCAGGTTTGTTACATATGTATACTTGTGCCATGTTGGTGTGCTGCAGCCCAAAATCTCCTTAAGCTGATAAGCAACTTCAGCAAAGTCTCAGGATACAAAATTAATGTGCAAAAATCACAAGCATTCTTATACATCAGTAACAGACAAACAGAGAGCCAAATCAGGAATGAACTTCCATTCACAATTGCTTCAAAGAGAATAAAATACCTAGGAATCCAACTTACAAGGGATGTAAAGGACCTCTTCAAGGAGAACTACAAACCACTGCTCAGTGAAATAAAAGAGGACACAAACAAATGGAAGAATATAGCATGCTCATGGATAGGAAGAATCAATATCGTGAAAATGGCCATACTGCCCAAGGTTATTTATAGATTCAATGCCATCCCCATCAAGCTACCAATGAATTTCTTCACAGAATTGGAAAAAACTGCTTTAAAGTTCATATGGAACCAAAAAAGAGCCCGCATCTCCAAGACAATCCTAAGTCAAAAGAACAAAGCTGGAGGCATCACGCTACCTGACTTCAAACTATACTACAAGGCTACAGTAACCAAAACAGCATGGTACTGGTACCAAAATAGAGATATAGACCAATGGAACAGAACCGAGTCCTCAGAAATAATACCACACATCTACAGCCATCTGATCTTTGACAAACCTGAGACAAACAAGAAATGGGGAAAGGATTCCCTATTTAATAAATGGTGCTGGGAAAATTGGCTAGCCATAAGTAGAAAGCTGAAACTGGATCCTTTCCTTACTCCTTATACGAAAATTAATTCAAGATGGATTAGAGACTTAAATGTTAGACCTAATACCATAAAAACCCTAGAGGAAAACCTAGGTAGTAACATTCAGGACATAGGCATGGGCAAAGTCTTCATGTCTAAAATGCTACTGATTTTTATAAGCTGTTTTGGTGTCTTGAAACTTTACCGAAGTCATTTATCAGGTTTGGGATCCTTGTGGCAGAGTCTTTAGCATTTACTGTCTATAGAATTATATCATCAGAGAAGAAAGATAATTTGACTTCCTGTTTTCCTATTTATATGCCTTTTCTTTCTTTTGCCTGGCTGCTCTGGCTAGAACTTTGTTTTCTTTCTTTCTTTTTTTTCTTTTTTTTTAAGACAGGGTCTGGTTCTGTTACTCAGGCTGAAGATCTCGGCTCACTGCAACCTCTTCTTCCTGGGGTCAAGTGATCCTCCTGCCTCAACTGATCCCCCCATCCCAAGTAGCTGGAACCACAAGTGTGTGCCACTATGACCAGCTAGTTTTTATGTATTGTTTGTAGAGAAATACGTAAAACATAGTGGGGTTTCACCTTATTTCTCAAGCTGGTCTTGAGCTCGTGGACTCAAACAATCTGCCTGCCTCGGCCTACCAGAGTGCTGGGATTATAGGCGTGAGCCACCACACCCAGCCGGACTTCCAGTACTGTGTTGAATAGGAGTGGTGAGAGTGGACATCCTTGCCTTGTTTTTCTTAGGATAATGCTTCCAACTTTTTCATGTTCAGTAAGATGTTGGCTGTGAGTCTGTCATAGATGGCTTTTATTATTTTGTGACATGTTCCTTTGATCCCTAGTTTATTGAAGGGTTTTATCATGAAGGGATGTTGGGATTTATTGGAAACTTTCTCTGCACCTATTAAAATGATCACATAATTTTTGTTTTTAATTCTTTTTATGTGGTGAAATACATTTATTGATCAGCAATGTACTACAATAATTTTAAAACAGTGATTAGTACAAAGGAAATTAAGAGACATCTTCAATAATTATAATATAATAAGAACCTACCTGTGATTTCTATTGGTAACTACAAAACAGTTTCTGCCTTTACTGCTAATTGAAGGTCACTTTATATTTCAATTAGAGTTGAGTGAAAAATAAAGATTTGTTTTTTGTCTTCAGATCACTTTCCGTGGACTCCCAATTAAAAATTTAAAAAAAAATCTATTTAACTATTGGAGACTTTAAGTTATAAATTTGGTCTCTTTCATTTTTTTTTTTTTTTTAGATGATGAAATAAAGACCCACAGTTAAGTCTGCAGAGTCACACAGCTAGGGGAGACAGAAGTCCTCAGTTGGCCCATTTTGCCTGCAGCTCATCACTGCATTGTCATGGAGAATTTTCTTTACCTCCTGCCTCCGTGGGGTTCTTTCTCTATTTGCTTGCCTAGGTGGGCATCTAATCTCTTCTTGATGCCCTTGGGCCTCTGCAGAGCTCTCTTTAAGTTTTTTTTTTTTTCCCCATGTATTTATTTCATTAGCAAACTCTTCATAACACAACTTTGTTGACCTATTAACATTTCTACTGAATAATTTAGAGCAGATTCTCCCATTTTGCCATCCACCAAAATTACCTAGAGGGCTTGTTAAAATACTAGAGGTCCAATTTTCATGTCTCTTAGGTTTTCTACTAAGCTGTAAGAAATTGCCACAACTTTAATGTCTTAAAACAACGCAGTGTATTATATTACTGTTACAGAGGTAAGACATCCAAGGTAGGTCAACTGGGCCACATTCCTTCTGGAGACCGCAGAGCAGAATCTGTTTCCTTGCCTTTTCTACCTTCCAGAAGTCACCTGCCTTTCCTGCATCACTCTGAGCTCTACTTCTATCAACATGTGTCTTTTCCCACTGTGATCCTTCTGCTTTTCTCTTATTAGGGCCCTTGCAATTACACCGAGTCAATTCAAATAACCCAGGATAATCTTTCCATCTCAAGATTCTTAACATACCCACAAAGTCCCTTTGCCAGGCAAAGTAACTATTCACAGGTTCAGGGAATTAAGATGTGGACATCTTTGCCAAGCTCTTACTCTGTCTAACCTAGTGTATTAGTCTGTTTTCACACTGCTGTAAAGAACTGCCTGGCCAGGCGTGGTGGCTCACAACTGTAATCCCATCACTTTGGAGGCTCAGGCAGGTGGATCACCTGAGATCAGGAGTCCAAGACCAGCCTGGCCAACATGGTAAAACCCTGTCTTGCCGTGTTGTACTTGTACATGTTGTATTTGTAAATGCTGTATTTGTACTAAAAATACAAAAATTTAGCTGGGTGTGGTGGCACGCATCTATAATCCCAGCTACTTGGGAAGCTGAAGCGGGAGAATTGCTTGAACCCAAGAGGCAGAGGTTGCAGTGAGGCAAGATCACACCACTGCACTCCAGCGTGGGCAACATAGCAAGACTCTGTCAAAAAAAGAACTGCCTGAGACCGGATAATTTACAAAGGAAAGAGGTTTAATTGACTGACAGTTCAGCATGGCTGGGAAGGCCTCAGGAAACTTAATCATGGTGAAAGGCGAAGGGGAATCAAGCCATCTTCTTCACAAGGCGGCAGGAAGGAGAAGTGCAGAATGATGGGGGAAGAGCTCTTTCTCTAACCATCAGACCTTGTGGGAACTCACTATTACAAGAACAGCATAGGGCAAACCACCCTTATGATTCAATTAGCTCCACCTGGTCTTTCCCTTGACATGTGGGGATTATATGGATTACAATTAAAGATGAGATTTGGGTGGGGACACAAAGCCTAACCATATCACATAGGTTGGGACACAGCAAGCTTCCAGGTGATGCTAATGTTACTGATCTGTGTATCACACATTGAGAACCATTGGTTGAGTGGAATGAGTATTAAGATAAGTAGACAGTCATGTGTTCTAAATCAGTCCAACTGCAAACTGATGAAGCAACCTTGAAGATGTCAGGAAATCTCTCTGACTTTTAGTTTTCACATCTATAAAAAGAGTACTCAATTGTCTTTAACTGCTCGCAAGTTTATTACAATAAAGAATGTTTGGATTATTATGCTATTACCAGCAAATATCTATTACCAGTAATAGTAAAAAAGAGAGTCCCTTAATACTCTATGGGAGATGAGGAAGAAAATTGGCAGAGAATAGAATTGATCTGGCCTAAAATAAAAGGTAAATACCTGCTTCCTTTTCTGTTACCAGCAATTTCAAGTTAAAAAAAAAAAAAAAAAGCATACAGTCAAGTCCCAAAGCTGAATTAATGACCTCAGTCTTGGTAAAAATCAACCTTTGACAGAACAATAAACTTACAAAGAAATTGTGCATGCATAACTATCTTTCTCCCACATTTAAGGAAATGCTAGTGGTAGGCAGTTGGCTGAGGCATTGGGCATCATTAGGTCTTAGTTACTGTTAGGTCTAAATCCACATGGACTGTATGTCAAGGCATCAAAGAGACCTACCTCTGTGCATAGCTACTAGATTATCATCAGACATTAAGACAATCAAGTCTCCTCTAAAAGTTACTATAAATTGTACTATCTTCCTCTTTTTTCCCTTACCATGTTTTCCTTTTGTTTTTCTTAAACAAATCCCCAAAACCTATTTTTAGAAAGTACACTGCAATAATTAATTACAACATGTCATTCCCATGAAGCATAAAAATACTGAATAGTTGCAGAGCACTTTATTTATTTTACCCAGAAAATCTTTCAATGACATTTAAATAATTGCTTGTTTACACTTTGGAGAGCATGGGAAGTTACAAACTGTATCCTGTGTACTAAATCTTTTTACTGAAAATCATTCAATCCTGTGCTTGATAAATTTGGTAAAATGATGGCTAATATTTATCCATCAAAATTATTCAAATTATCCTTAATCTAAAGCCTAAATTTTTTTTTATCAATCATGATGTAATTCATTTGACAACATTGTGAAAAGTACAGAGAGATCAAGCTTTATTATCTCAGTTTTCTAGAAGGAAAAGTGAAGCTATAAAAGATAAATGTCACAGCTAGTGGTGGAGATGGAAATAGGTTCTGGTTTCACTCACATTTTACCATATGACATATATAATAAATATCTGGCTTGATTTGATATCTGTTATCTTTCCTAATTGAGATAATTATTTTTTAGTGGCACCCAAATAAAAGCACTTAATAGTAAATAATTTTTTTAAAAAGATAGTCATTAAGCTCTTTGAATGTCAGTTTGCCTTCTGCAAAATGAGAATGATGTCAAATATAGTGTCTAAGTTTGAATACATTTTAAAATCCATGAGGAAGGAAGTCCTCTTGGTCAATTCTAGATTTCAAGCACCTGGAATATTTTTCTGGCATGTAGATTGTACACAATAATTATTTAAATAAGCTGAACTGAAATGATTGATTCTTTCCAACTCTATGTTTCGTTGTTCCTGATAATTTTAAAACAGTGGCACTCTTTGACTGATGGTACATGCATAAAAAATCCCTGAAGCAACAGAAAAGAGAATAACCCCAAAGATGAAGTGATGCCTCCCTTCGACTCGCAGTTGTGTAGCCAAAATGATACAGAAATTTGCGAATCTGAGTCCTATGATAAGACCTGAGATTTACTGACTTTTCCAAACAATAAAACCAGGGTAAACAATCTAGAATAAAGTCCAGCACAGATCTCCAGCAGAGATTAATTCTCTCCCTGGAAGACTGACTGACAATGTCTCAGGAGGTTTACAGTAATGACATTTAAGGTGGAGCCACTGGGCTTTCTCTGAGGAGTCTGTAAGGGAATTACCTTGTGTTTCTCTTTGTGTAGTTTGATGAGATGAGAGAAAAAATGATAATGGCTCCCTCGAACATTTGACTCATGGAAGGAGGTAAATCTTAATGACTCCCCAATGGACTAACTTGCTTGTTCACAGTTGATTTTTCTCAACTTCCATTTCAAGTATAGCTAGAACAAGTTACATTGGAAATGTCTTCTTCAGGCTTTGATTTGTTCTGTAGCTACTTAACATTTCCTCTCCCAAACTCTTATAGCAATGATGAAAACATGAGCATGGTTTAATTCATATAAATATCGATAAATTTGTAAGTTGATAAAATTATTTTCTCTGTGCCAGTACTTTAGAAAAATACAGAAATCTAAAGAAATTTGATATCTATAACCAAGTTGGTGTTATGAAACCAAACTAGGATCCATTCGTCCTATGGAGTAAGACCAGATAACCACACAAAGATTTGTAGTGAAGAAAGAAGGGTGTTTATTTGCAGGGAGCCAAGTAAGGAGGATCAGGCTTCTAATCCTTAAGATTTGACCTCCCTGACGGCATACAAGCGAAGGTTTTTAAAGACAAGGGTAAATTTTAGGAAAGCAGAAGTTATAGACAAAATTGTAAATCAACGAATGAAAGTTATGTATTGGTTTTGGCTTAACAGGGTAGAATATCTTGAAGTAGGAGCTTAAAGGTCATAGGCAGATTCAAAGATTTTCTGATTTACAATTGGTTAAGGAAGATAAACTTCATTTAAAAAATTGTAGCGTAACAGAAAAGAATGTTAGCTATGGCTCATGGGCGTGACTATTGTCACCACTGGGTTCTTCTTGCTTGCTGCTCAGAAAAAACAAAATAGGTTCTGGTTTCACTCATATCTTTGACCATGTGACATATCTTCTTGCTTACTGCTCAGAAAAAAAAATGGTTTTGGCTGGATGTGATTTCTGTTATCTTTTTTAATTGAGATAATTATTTGTTAGTGGCACCCAAATAAAAGCACTTAATAATAAATAATAAATATTTTTTTTAAAAAAGATAATCATTAAGCTCTTTGAAAACCAGTTTTCCTTCTCCAAAATGAGAATTAAGTAGAAGATGGTATCTAAGTTGGAATACATTTTAAAATCTATGAGGAATTAAGTCTTCTTGTTCACTTCTATATTCCAAGTACTGAAAAAAGCCAATGCACTGAAAACAGTAGGTGTTATATCAGAGAAAGAGTCTAATAATCTCAGGAAGACCAAGCAAGGAGGACAGGAAGTATTTTTTAAATTTGCCTCCCCAAGAATTTAGAAACTAGGGTTTTTAAGGATTGCTTGGAGGGCAGGGGAGTAGGGAATGGGTACTACTGATTGGTTGGATCAGGGAAGAAATCACAGAGGTGCCAAAATTGTCCTAGTGTGCTCTCAGTCCTAGGGGGAGGGATTTGTCAACAGTCTAAGTGGCATCAGTTAGTCCACAAGAATGCAAAGTTTGAAAAATATCTCAAACACATCTTAGGTTTTACAATAACAATGTTATCTAGAGGGGCAAATGGGAAAGTTATAAATCTTATGACCACTGGCTAGTGACTCCTGAGTAGAAAGCAATTACAAAAGGCAAACTAGAAAACAATAACCAGTTATATTTAACTATGCCTAGGTCTTAGCAGAATTCAGGGCCCTCCCATAATTCCAACCTCGTAGCCTTTCATTAGGTTTATAAAGATGGTTTTGGGTCCCAACAAGGAGGGGTTAGTTTTGGGAAGGGACTAGGATCATCCTTGTTTTAAAGTGAAACTATAAACTAAACTCCTCCCATAGCTAGCCTGGCCTATGTGCAGGACTGGGCAAGAACAGCTTGTGAGGTTAGAAGCAAGATGGGCTCAACTATATTATATGTCTCTCACTATTATAATTTTGCCAAGGTGGTCTCATGACTTTCTCCAGGCATCTCAGAAAGAAATTTAAAACAAAGAATGATGGTCAAAGTTCAGACCTTAGTTTCCCCTTATTTGACGTCTATATGCCAATGGATGCATTTGGTAGGGATCTAGGCTTTGGAGAAACAACTCAGACACTTACGTTGTTATCTTTAGTTTCTATAGGGAACAAAATGTCTCATGATTCCAAGTTCATTGGCTATTATTTTAAGCTACTATTACGTTCTGGCTTATCAAGTCTTTTATTTACTTCTGGAGGCTAGCTAGGTGCCTGAAATTTCCCTTGAAGGAACTCAAGATTTATCTTTATTTCCATACTTGGTGGGGAGGTGCACATGACCCTAAGAGGGGGGTCCCAGCTCTGTCTCAGTGGTGAAACTGTAATAAATAGTCTAAACATTCATTTATGTTCAGCTTAGAATCAGAAATGTTAGTTCCTATTAAAACATCCAAAAAGATAACTTAATATTTTAATTTTAGAGACCTATTAGATTTCATGATTACTGCTGAGTTTAACTGTGGTGGTTTGTCATATATAAATATTACCACTGACTTAAGAGCAGCAGGATATGCATTTTCCAGGTTTTATTTTAACGTCTTTTATCCTTCGATAAGGAGCTTAGTGTCACAAATCCACTGATATTTTCTTGTAGCCACATTCTCTGGCCTAATTTCTAGCACCTATGACGAGCCTTTTTGATGTATGGATAAAGCCTCATCTACAGAGATGTGGCATGTGTGCCATTTTGTCAAACGTTCAGCTCAGTTTTTTTTATTATACTTTTTAACTTCTAGGGTACATGTGCACAACGTGCAGGTTTGTTGCATACGTATACGTGTGCCATGTTGGTGTGCTGCACCCATTAACTCATCATTTACATCCTGATATGGTTTGTCTGTGTCCCCACTCAAATCTCATCTTGAATTGTAACTCCCACAATTCCCATGCGTTGTAGGAGGAACCCTGTGAAAGGTAATTGAATAATGGGGATGGGTCTTTCCCGTGCTGTTTTCATGATGGTGAATAAGTCTCATGAGATCTGATGGATTTAAAAATGAGAGTTTCCCTGGACAAGCTTTCTCTCTTTCTGCCTGCTGCCATCCACATAAGATGTACCTTCTGCCATGACTGTGAGGCCTCCCCAGCCAAATGGAACTGTAAGTCCATTGAAACCTTTTTTTCTTCCCAGTGTCTGGTATGTCTTTATCAGCAGTGTGAAAACAGACTAATACAGGTCTCCTTTATATTGTCTCTTAATTCTAAAATGTTATTTTCACAAGTATTGAAAACTTTATAAAATGCCTAACCCTAAGTAGAGCATTTTTTTGTTGTTGTTGTTATTGGTAAAGTGGGTCTATATCAGATGGATTTTCCCAAAAGATATTTTCCTCTACAAGTCAGATTAATAACAATAAGATAAAATCAGTGGGAGGCTGACATTCAAGTCATTTAAATGCTAAAAAGGCAAATAGAAAGCAAATATGTGCTGGTTCTCAAATCAGATAGCTCACTCACAATAAAGGAAGGCTACTTGTGTAGTCCCGGAACTACGAAAAATGCTCTGTGTGTCCTACGCTCCATGTGTCCTTGGTTTTGCTGTTTCCTATCCTTGGTTCAGAGCAGTGAGGGGACAGATTCCAAAATTGCATTGTTCTTTACTTTTTAGCAGGCCTCCTTCCCACCAAGGATTGTTCCAATATGCATATTCTACAAATACACTCAGTAAGCTTAAAAACTTTTCAACTTAGACCAGCTGTCTTATTTTAAATTTTGTCTTAATTATACATAAGTAGAAAAAGCTGTTTTAACATTTTGCTATAAGTGGTCATCAAATCAAAGAGAAAATACTTTTCTTGTTATAGCTACTTCTTCATATAAATGATCCACTATTTTGGATTATGATGCAAATATTGGATGAGAGTGCTTCCAACATCTTCCTGCTTAGCTTCATCACCATAGTAAAGTTTGGTGATGGAAACAAGATGCATAAAGATGGCATGATGCAATACATCTTAATTTTAAATATTCCTAAAATAATTTGCTTCAATGATACATCCTTAAGGTGCCTTGTCTACCTACTATTATTACACAACACCTCATGTCCTTGTTCTCAGCTTCCTGTTAGGAACCCACACATTTATTACTACAATAGCTGTCTATTTTCTGATGGGAAAAGGTAAAACAGTGGGTCATTGGGACATGAGGAGAACATTTGCGTGATGGCTGATATTAAGCTAAAGGTGTTTTATATTCTTTCAGAGGATATAGTCCAGATGCCATAAAATTATTAGCAGAAACTGGAAATATACTTTGAAGGATATATTCCTGACATTTCTGTGGAAACAACAAGACTGTGAATGGAAAGCCTTCAGGCATGAATGAGCTTAATAAGTCACAGATTCTGGGTTAGCATTTGAAAGGCTGGATTTGTATAACAGTGTGCTTCATAGTTAAAGGTATGCTAAAGGACATATAAGTCCCCATGGAAATTAAGTGGCAGATAAACTCACTGTTATTTGTATTTCTAAAAATGTCTCCTCATGACCTGTTGTTTTCTAGAGTTGAGAGTGACTTTTTTACTTGCAAGTTTTGTTACACTCAATGCTTTTTTCTTATTCACTCATTGTGAGTCTGAAAGTTCCAGCTGACCTGTTCCACCTGTGACAGTCTGCTGAGTCTGGTCTGTCTGCTGTACAATAATTGAGATTGCTTACTTGCACCTTTTACAAGTTGTGAACTCTAGTAAGTGCCTAGTCAATACCAAAACATCCTTATGAAGTAGGCAGTATTGTTGGTGTCCCTCGTTGAGGAATCTGAGGTAGAAGCATGAATTGGCACATTAGTAAACATTTTTTTCTGACCATCAACATGCATTTTTATGGAAGTAGGTACAGCTTTAACTTAACCAGACTTTGGAATACTGAATCTTGACAAATGTCTTTGATGACCTGAGAAGTACCCACATTTATATCAAGAGCGAAGAAAAGTGAATCACACATACACTGATCCACGTGTGTTTTGAGGGTTACAAATGTTGATTGCTACTTTTCATCTCAGCGTCACATTCTTAAACTTGATGTGCAGTTCAATTCATGGGCACCTCAGTGAGGAAGGAGAGGAAAGAGGACCAGTGTGAACAACAGTAAGTATTTTGTGAGCCTCTTCTGTTTCCCAAAGAGTTTTATAGGGCTTTCTTTCATATTACCTGATATAGTATTTACAACAATCCTGTCAAGGAGATGTATCAGCCCATTTTATAGATGTAAAATTCATATGCTTAGGGAGGCACAATAAAAATGTCTCAATATTACACAACTAACAAGAAGCAAAACCAAAATTCTAAGCAATGCTTTGTCTCCAAGCTGAACTCCAGTGTCTTTTCAGGACCCTGCAGAAATCCTTCTCAGGCCCTAGTCATACTTCTCAAGTTATTCTCTTCTTTTAGCTTTCCATATTTTCATTAAGAGCACTTGAAAACTTTACTACTTTCTAGTCTTCAAAGCCAGATTTACACATGTTCCTGAGTAGTGGAATGAGTCCCTAGAAAAATCTCACAAGTACTCATTCTTTGAACTACAACTGACATATTTCTCCATACTATCAAGCTCCAGGTCTGTGTTCCTGAGATATCAATTGATTGCTGATAATCACTTTTAAAATCACCACTAAAACTAGTTTTTAAAGAATAATATTATATAAAATACCATCAAGAAAGCTACCTCTTGGGCAAAAATGGCTGAGTCTTGCAGTACATGACCATGTCAAATAATCCATATAGCCCAGGAAGAATTATATCATAATTAAAAATTGTGGTGGAAATTATTACTTAAAATTTCCCCAGTGACCATTTCCCCTAAGGATTTTGTATTTCTTTTTTTTGTTGTTTCAATAATGAACACCAAAGAAACAGCCAGTTAGAACGTTTTTCAACTCAGATAAGTAATTCAAGTCATTGAGTTTGTGACACCAAAGACCTTATCAACAAAATTACCATGATTTCTTATCCCATGCATGAACATGATTTTGCTCTCCATTTATTCTAGTTTTTGCTTATAATTGTCATAGATGGCTTTTATTATTTTGTGGTATGTTCCTTTGATGAGGATTTTTATCATAAAGGGATGTTGGGATTTATTGAAAACTTTCTCTGCACTTACTGAGATGATCACATGATTTTTGTTTTTAATTCTGTTTATGTGGTGAAATGCATTTATTGACTAGCAATCTACTACCATAATTTTAAAACAGTGATGAGTAGAAAGGACAGTAAGAGACATTTGCAGTAAGTATAACGTAATAGGAACCTATCTGTGATTTATATTGGTAACTACAAAACAGTTTCTGCCTTTACTACTATGGGCTATCACTTTTAATTGAAGGACATGTTAGATGTCAATTAGAGTTGAGAAAAAAATAAATATGTATTTTTTTGGTTCATGTCTTCAGATCACTTTCCATGGACTGTCAATTAAAAAATTTAAAACCCCAGTTATTTGACTATTGGAGACTTTAAGTTATGAATTTGGTCCCTTTCATTTTTCAGATGATGAAATGAAGACTCACAGTAAGTCTGCAAAGTCACACAGCTAGGTAGAGGCAGAAGTCTTCAGTCAGTCCATTTTGCCTTTATCTTATTACTGTGTTGACATGGATAATTTTCTTTACCTCCTTTAATTTTTTTAAAAAAATTTTAAAATATTTCTTTATTTGAATTTTGTGAATTCTTCTTCCAATCTATTCCAGATACTCTGGGATATCGTTATTGTGAATGGGATGGCGTTCTCTCATTATGATTTCTAGTTGGTTATTGATGGTGTAGACCCTGGTATTCAAAGAGCAGTCCATGTGGCAGCAGCATTGGTATCACCTGGGAGATTGTTAGAAAGGTCCAGTCTCTGGCATCAACTCAGACTTCGTGAATCAGAATGTCTTTCAGTAAGGTGTTCATAGGATTCACATGGATATAAAAATTGTAAAAGAAATCAATGTAGAGAAACTTGATTTAGAGAACCATTGTCTTAATTTTCTCTTGAAGAAAAACACTTTCAGTTGCAGTATGGGGACGGCGGTCCAATTGCCCCACAGCACTTTCTCTTCTGTTCCTAATCCTTACTCCTTCAGATCTACTCCTGCACCCCTTCCACAAGAGTGTTTGGGGAAACTCACATTTAAAATGTCTATGGGGTTGCAGATTTGTTAACTTGATGAGATTTTGCTCTTAATCTGATTATAAAATGTTCTTAAGTTCTTAAATATTTCAGGGTTTCTGTTTCCTATGTTTTTTTTAACTTACAAGGTTTTATTTTCTATAATATTAAGGCATGGGGAAAGAAGAAATATTATGCATGGGAGCTCAGCAGCCATCTGGCATCTTCTAAATATGAGGGGGTTTTGGTTTTTTTGTTGTTGTTGTTGTTTTGAGACGGAGTCTTGCTCTGTTGCCCAGGCTGGAGTGCAGTGGCATGATCTTCGCTCACTGCAAACTTCACCTCCCATGTTAAAGGGATTCTCTTGCCTCACCTTCCCAAGTAGCTGGGATTACAGGCGTGTGCCACTATGTTTGCCTAATTTTTTTATTTTTATTAAAGACAGGGTTTTGCCATGTTGGCCGAGCTGGTCTCAAACTCCTGACCTCAAGTGATCCGCCTGCCTTGGCCTCCCAAAGTGCTGGGATTACAGGTGTGAGCCACCACACTGGGCCTAAATATGTATATTTTAAAGTTTAGTAGTAAGTTGATTCAATAGAATAGTGTTTCTTTTAGTTCCTAAAGCAAAATGTTTAGGATTACACATTTTACTCTGTTAACTCATATATACATACATACATAAATTTGTAAAAGTATCTGCTGTATTGAATTTACACTGAAGCTGTCCTTTGAAAATAAAAACATATGCTAGCAAGGAAAATTTTGTATTAAAAGGCTTCTAAATTTTGACTATATTTTCCAAATTATCTCAGTAAACTGAATCTTTCTCTTTTTTGTAGAGCCAGCTAAGTTAGCCATGAGATATTGTTGGACATTCCATCTAATAGGATAATGAAGATAATGATGCTCATTTTTGTCATGATTTAATCTAGTCTACATGGGAATTTGTGCTTTTCTGTCTAGACACTTCTGTGATTTCCTTCTTTATTTTTTACTTTTGTAAGTTCTTGTTCTGAGTTCCATTTATGAATCAGTGCTGTCCACCACTATTTTTTAACTCTTGTCTGGAATAAAAGAAAGCCCCAGACCTTTTGTAGGTTTAACTATAGTATTAATAATGATTGTGGGGCTGGGTGTGGTGGCTCACGCCTGTAATCTCAGCATTTTGGGAGGCCAAGGAAGGCGGATCATGAGGTCAGGAGTTCAAGACCAGCCTGACCAACAAGGTGAAACTCCGTCTTTACTAAAAATACAAAAATCAGCCGGACATGGTGGTGCATGCCTGTAATCCCAGTTACTTGAGAGGCTGAGGCAGGATAATAGCTTGAACCTGGGAGGTGGAGGTTGTAGTGAGCCAAGATCACACCACTGCACTCCAGCCTGGGCAACAGAGCCAGACTCTGTCAAAAAAAACAAAACAAAACAAAACAAAATCATGGGATATATTATGGTCTACTTGTTACTAATATTAAAACAATTTTAGGGAATAATTATCACTTTAAGAGTGTTATTAAATCCTTGGATGCAGAATATACTTTTTTGGCTATTTTAAGTGGGGTACAGTGGAAATTGCCTGTAACAATAGGTATGACCATAGGCACATATTATAATACAATTGTAAATAGGAACAGCAGGAAATGGCTACAAACTATGATTCTAGAACAGC
Organism: Theropithecus gelada; assembly: GCF_003255815.1. NCBI lineage: Eukaryota > Metazoa > Chordata > Mammalia > Primates > Cercopithecidae > Theropithecus > Theropithecus gelada. Next base: position 78,805,862 of record NC_037678.1, on the reverse strand, counting down.
GCTTCTTCTTCTCAATCTTAAACGGATATTCCAATCACCTGATGTTCTTGCTAAAATGCAGATCCTGATTTTCCATGTCTAGGTTGGAGCCTGAGATCTTTTGTTTCTCACAAGTTCCTAGGTGAATGCCCATGCTGCTGGTCCACAGACCATACTTAGGGTAGTAAGGCTGTAGAGCAGTGGTCTGAAAGCGGAGTGCCCAGAAGCAATCTGCATTTTAGTGAACTCTCAAATAATTCTGGTGCACCCTGAGTTTGAGAACCTCTATTCTAAATCATAGAAATGTTTATATCTTCAGTACTATTATCCAAATGTTCACCCTCATTAAAAGTGAAAGAAGGCAAAGACGTGAGGTCTAACGACCATATCCTCCTGAACAGTGGTTTAATGTACGTATCTTCCTGAAATAGTTGTTTTACAAGACAAAGGAGAAGTTAATTTTCCTAACTGATGAGACTGTCCTTGAGGTAACTGTCATCCCATCATAGAGGAGGGTGCTATTCTTACCTTATGATATGTATATGTAGAGAGAAAGGAAGAGAGAGAGAGAGAGAGAGAGACACCCTTATTTTAGCATGACCTTTCCCACTGTGAAAATAGGACCCTTAATTCTAAAGGATGAATTACTTTGGAGCACATCATTAAGATTCTACAAGGTACATGTTAGAGAGTGTACCATAATGGAAGAAGAGCAAATGTACAATATATATTTATAAATGTTATATATATAAGTACCATATATATTTATAAATGTTATCTATATAAGTGCTATATATATAACATATATAAATACATTATAAAATATAATTAAAGTTACTGGTGTATTAGTTTTGCTTTTTCATGAACAATTCACTGATGGTTTCATTTTCCTCAAAATCCTTGGTGGAAAATTGCAATATTGGCAAAAGCTTCAGAAAAAATATTTTTGAGGCAGTTACTTAGACTATAATCCAAAAACAACAGAGAGATAGGTTCATCCAGAAGCTGCATGCAGGTAGCTACCTCAATTAACCCATTGTCTCATCTCCTAGGCTGCTGAAAGAGGAGAGCGCAACTCAGGAAAGGGGCCCAACTCTCTCAGGCACACTCATTTTAATAAAGTTCACAGAAAGGTGAGGGACCTTAGAATCATTAGCAGAGTTTGGAAAGAGACAGAAAGATGCAAATAAGCCCAAAGCCTTTACCTAGCACCCCCAGGTTCAGAATCTTGAGACCTTTGGGGTTTTCAAGAGAACTTTCCATATGGGAAATAGCCTTGTATTGAACCAGGGTTAGCTGATGCAGTAGGCAACCTCTTACGGACAAGGTATTCAATTTCTATGAAACATACAAGCTTATCGAATAATGGTGCAGATTTGGGCACAAATTAACTCGATTCTAGTTTTAGAAACTGCTTTGCTCATTAAATATTTTTTCTTCAACTGTTAGCAGCAGTCAGACAAAGCAATTTTTAACCCAATTTCCGCATCGTAAGTATGTTTTTCCACCTAGCCCAAGGTAAAGTAGATGGGTCACAGGTCCAGATAAATCACAAAGATTTTTCACGTTTGACCAACAGAAGTGAGTCATTTCTTCTTTGCTTACTAAAAAGGCCTCTTGTCTTCTCCCATTAAGATACATTCCCAACATCCAGCATGTGTCTTGTGGAATCTTAATTGTGTCCATCAAAGCAAATTAAACTTGAGAAGTAAGGATTCTGTTTTCAGAGTGAAACATGACGTGCTACAGTAAGGCAGTCCCAACATTTTGTAATAAGAGAAGAAAATCATCCAAATAGTGAAAAGCAAGTGTGACTCAGAGAAGTGAGATGGTCCCTTGACAGGTTATCTTTTTCCAAAGATCACTGCAAAATAATCCCATCTCACATACTCCTAGACTGTGGATTGGACACCCCTCTCATCGAGAGGGGGGATTCTATGTGGGTGGTGTATGCGTTTGACCAAATTGAAGCCAATGCTAATTCCTAAAAGGTGATGCATCTTCTGTCTGATTCTTTTTGAGCACCTGTTCTTGGAACACAACCAACATGATGTGAGAAAGCCTAAGCAGACCCATGAGCTTACCTATGTAGGTGCTCAAGCAATAACCCAGTAGAGAACCAACCACCAGTATTAGCCTCGAGACAAATGAATAAACGTCTTCAGATGATTCAAGCCCCCAGTGGTCAAGTCACCTGCAGTATTTGAAGATTCCGGTTGAGACCGCAGACATCACAAAGCAGAAACACAAAATCATCATTATGCTCTTTTCAAATTTTTGAATTGCAGAATCCTTGAACATAATAATATACGTATTGTTTTATTGAGTGATGAATTATGCAGTAATACACATATACACACATACAAACTTTGTTTACCAGTAGATGGATGGCATTTATCACCTGGAAAGTTTCTTTTCTTCTCACAACATTTTGTATTTGCAGAAAAGAGAACTACTTCAAAGATTTTACATTGCCTCATACCTCAGACCATTGGTAATTGTATGGCCTGATCAGATAATATTATAATTACAATGTCAGTAGTCCCAAAAAGCTGCATAAGGACCACAAATTTTAGAGTGTATCTCATCTTCAACATGGCTTGGTCCTTAATCAGACTGATAATAACCTACCCCATGCAGAAGTCATGAATATGTGTACAAATCGAGATATGCTTATTCTCTTTATTCCAGGTTCTTTGCAGGACCAAGCTTTCCCTTTGGATGCAAGTTGCATGGCATGGGCCCAGGTTAAAGGGTGGGCTAAGCTCTGACATAGTACAGCTTCCTCATGGCCTGTTTTTCCTCCCAGTCTTTATCCAGGACGATGACTGCCAGATAGGCCATCAGGGTTTATTCACTGCCTGATGTCCACATGTTAAATCCAGATCCAAGTTGTCATATGATTGGAAGGAGATGTTATAAAACGTAGATTTTGTGTTTACATTTTGTTCCAGATGGACCAGCATGGATATTTCCCTGGCATAACTTGTTATTTTACATCTGTGGAGCAGCAGTGAGTTGATTGTGTCTTCCTGAAGATCAAGACTGGTGAGGATGTTTGGATAATAATCAAAAGACTATGTTGGACACCAAGTGTTGAAAATATTTAACAGCATCCTCTCTGTGCTAATATGAACTTTGAAGAAAAAGATGCAGTAGGATACAGAAAAACTTCAAAATACATTCATGGGAAATAATGATGGCTATTGGAATTAATCACTGCTAAATATCCTCTTATTACAGGACATTTGGATGGTTCTAGCTAATGCCAGAGAGGGGTAGATTTTATAAAAAGATAAGAAAAGATTAAGGAAAATCATGAATAAGGAGAAGAGGTAGACTGGAACATTTACAAATAAGATACAGAATCAGAGTATGTAAGGCATGAATGGAGCCTTGGAGTGTAATGGGAGGTAATTTGCTACATCTAATTGCATCCAAATATGGTGCTGAGACTTTCTCTTCCACCTTGGTATTGATATGTCTGTTTATCAAGAGCCTCATTTTTTTTTTTTTTTTTTTTTTTGCTTTCAGATATTTTCAACTAATTTAGATCCTTAAAAACAGTGGGTTCCCAAGAGATTACATGGGATTTAGTCAAATTACAGAATATGGCCAAGTACTTTTACTAAAATAACCAAATGCTAGCAGTTGGCAACTTTGATGAGCCCTAATTCCCAGGGACCTAGAGAATATCTTCTCTTGCCAGATGATATAAATTCTTATTTGATCATCTGTGATATATTCTGTATGCATTGGCTGCAGTTTTACATGGCGTTCCAGAGCAAGCCATTATAAAGTCTTCATCTGGAAGTTGATTTTTTAAATCCTTTTCTTGACTTTAGGCCATTCCTCCTTCTCCTAAATCACTAGTTCTCAAGTCATGGTCTGTAGATTAACGGTATCAACATTGGCTGGAAACTAATTAGAAATGCAAATTATTGAGCCCCACCCCAGATCTACTTCAGAAACTCGGAGGTTGACTAAACCTTGCATCTTGTCAAGTCATCTAGGCGATTTTAACACATGCTAGTGTTTGAGCAACACCTTCCTAAGCTTGTGCATGAGCTCTCTCAACCTGGGTAAGCCTCATGCATTGGGTTTTGGGGGACAGCTAGGGCAGGTTTTTCAACCTCTCCCCTTTTTTCTCTATTTGCTCCATACTCAGTTCCACCAGGGCCTTCTCTTTGGATTCTCAGGAGCATGTATTGGAGGTAAAAAAAAAAAACAAAAAAACAAAAAAAACAAACCTGCCTTTCTCTTTGTTCTTTTGTTTTAACAAACCTAATTTTCCTTGAGGTAGTGTGGTTTCATCTGACTGAGAAGGGGAGAGGGTTGGTAAAAAAGGAAGTATAGAAAAGGGGAAAAAAAATGTTTTTAGATACACTCTTGCTATCTGGGAAGATAATGTCAGACAATTATATGGTCTATCTAATTTAACATCTTCTTTTATTTTTAGCAGATATATCACATGGAGAAAATATACCTTTAGTAAATAAAAATCAGTGAAATAAATTTTGCTTTGCTTTGTGCTTAGTGTATGTGACATAAGTACCAATAAGTTATTAGAGATTCTTCTTTTATTTTAAATTACATTCTTGATCAATGTATTTTAAATCATCTGTCTTACTGCTTCCATACCTCTAGATTATATAAGAATATAAAATATGACTCTCAGAATGATCAACCTGAGTAATGCAACATTTCAGATAATCAAAACAATTTCACTAAGAGTTTTTCAGCATCCAGTATGGTAAGCTCCAGTCACAAAGATAAAATAATCAGAATTTCCACTCATAGTTTAACTTAAGTTGTCATCTCCTATTACAGTTAGGTCAATGCTTCCTCAAAAGTTGTATGCAGATACAGTGACTGACTGTTCATTCAAAAATATTTATTTTATATTTTTATCACATAGGGAAAAGAGTCTGTGTGTGTCTGTGTGTGTGTGCGCATGTGTGTGTGTCTTCAATCTCTGTTTCTCTGTCATCTTTTTCTTTTCTATGTTAGTCCATTCTCACACTGCTCTGAGGAAATATCCAAGACTGGGTAATTTATGGAGAAGAGGTTTAATTGACTCACAGTTCCGCATGGCTAGGGAGGCCTCACAAAACTTACAATCATGGTGGAAGGCACCTTTTCACAGGGCAACAGTAGAGAGAATGAGTGCTGAGCAAAGGGGGAAGCCCCTTATAAAACCATCAGATCTCATGGGAACTCACTATCACAAAAACAACATTGGGGAAGCTATGCCCAGGATTCAATTACTTCCACCTGGTCCTGCCCTTGACACTTGGTGATCATTATAATTCAAGGTGAGATTTGAGTGAGGACACAGAGTTAAACTATATCATTTTCCTTTTTTAAACACATCTATGTTGCCTCTACCCTATTAAAATGAAATAACATAAAATACTTCTCTCATTAATCCTGTTCTAAAAAATCTATTCTACCTCTGCATTTTCACTGAAAAGTATGAATGTGAGTTATTTTAAGTCTATAGGAAGACTACTCTATGGAAACAGCTTCTTAATAATTTGAGTTATAAATGATATTCTATTCACTAAGGCTGCAAATTTAAAGGCACAGTATTTTTTAGAATGTGAAGTTCAACTTTCTAAGTTTGTTTAAAATAAATTATTTTTATGAAAATTCAATAATTTGCACTTATAAATATAAATTAATTTTAGTATACTAAATATCTATAATGATTAGCTCTTATTTAATTAAGTATTTTGCTTTAGTCCCCATTTAATTAAATGTCATAAACGTTTTAAAAGGCAGTCAGTTCTCAGGTATATTCGTCTTCATGAAGAAACTTTAATGCATGTTAGGACAAATTTGACCAAGGAAGACCAAAAAGGGTACAGAAATGGGCAGATTACCACCATGGACCACTGAGGCTCAATCCTTCAGAGAACACTCGGAGAGATTCTAGAACACTCTCCCTGCAGAGTCTCAGGAATCTGGGAGAGCTGTTGCCAATTGGTTGAGGGTGGTTTTTGGGAACATTGACATCCTGGCACTTCTAATCTGCCACTTGTTTGTTGAGCATACTTCTAAAGTCAGAAGAAGTCTTCAGGCAGAGAGATGCATAAGCTTAAAGAAGAAAAAGAAACCTGACATATGCCCCAGAATTGTGCACACACTCCAGTAGCACAGGTGACCAAGGAACATGGAAAAAGGGGCATCAATTTCTTCTCTATCTAGTAGTAGTTTAAATAGCATAAAACAGCAAATAAATCGTCTTTTTTTGTTTCTATTGGGTATTTGTACTTGAAGAAATGCTTAGCAAATAGAGGAGGAAATAATAGAAGGGCGTGTGTGAACATTTAGAAGAAAATATCTATTATCATTCAATGATTCAGAAGATAATGAAAAGAGACTTTTAGGAATTCTTCACAACGATTTGCTTCTATGGCTGCTCTTTATTTTATTTTTATTTAAAAATACTCTTACTAAATATTAATTAAGTTGATTAACTAGCACTTAAGAGAAATTTTAGATATACAGAAAAGAAATAGAATGGTCACTGTCACCCAGATTTAACATTCTATAACATTTATTTCTAAAAGAAACCTAGTAACAGCACATATAGAAACATTTTATGTAGAGAATCTGAAACTCCTGTGTATTGCAGGTAAGAGGATAAAGTTAAACATTTTAGAAGAAACTTTGGCCAGATCTACTGAAGTAGAAGATACATATGAAACTACTACCCACAACTGCATTTCTAAGTGTTTATCTTAGAGAAACTCTTGTGAATGCCTATAAGGAAAGATTTGTAAGCACTGTTTATAACAATAAAACGCAAAATAATATAGCTATCTCTCCATTGGTTAATAGACAAAATAAGTCATTTCATTTATACAGTGGAAGCTAAATAGTACTTAAAATGTTTCCAGTATCCTGTATCATTACTATCAAATGTTTGGTGTCCTATGTCCCTTACCTAGTGGCTGATAGATGATTTCGCCCTATAATTTTGTGGTGTCCTTTCTAGTGGGGAGATTAAAGCTCCCCATTCCACTAGAGTTATTTGAGGTGACATGGCTTATTCCAGCCAATAAAATGTTGGCAGTAGTGAGCACGCCTCTTCCAAGCAGAGGGGTGAGAAGCCATTTCATGAGTCTGCTATTACTGAATGTTCTCTTGGCCACAAGCTTAACAACATCCCAGAAAGAAACTGATTACCCTATCTTGCCTCAGGATAAACGAAAATGAAATAGACTCACAACTCGTATGGTCTATGAGTGAGAATTAAACTTGTTTATTGTGAAGCACTGAGATTTTGGGGATGTTTGTAGCACAACTCCAGAAATACTGGCTTCCCATCCAAATAACTAGATACTTAGGGTTATGTGCAAATAAAGGGATAGGAAAAGCAATATAAATTTTATCAAAGGCAGAAGAAAAATAATGTAGTTGTTTATAGGGAGACGTAAAAGCTAATGGGTCAGGCTTTCTTCATTAGTACTGCAGTTCTACCAACTCTTACGGAAATATTAGCTGCATTCACCTAATGGAAAATTAAATACCCTTGATTAGTAAATATGGGAAAATAATTATTTTCTAGTGAGTAAATTTAGATTATCTGTTAGAAGGTGTTTTATAGAGTGTAGGCTTTGAAGTCAGATCTGGGTATAGATACTAGGCCTGCCATTCACTGGCTCTGTATCTTTGAGCTTAACCTGGTTGAAGTAGAGGAATCTCTCAATACATTGCAGCTATTATCAAGTAGAAGATTTCAAAACATTAAGTCTTTCATTTAAGTGCTAAATAAGTGAGCTTGATGTGGAGAAAGATCAGGGAACAGAAGGCTCCACTAATCATTCCCCTACCCCCTCAAAAGAACACCAGTTTAACAACTATCTACACAAAAACAGCACCTTTACAAGAACAAAAATCAGGTGGGCAGTCAGAGTACTTGGTTTTAACTTTGTGTCACTGACTGAAAGAGGAACAAAAAAACAGTCTTGAATTGCTTTCACCACCCCCTCTTCTATTTCCCAGAATCAGCAGTTTGCTGTGGAGAGTGTTTCTGTGCACTGGAGAAGGAAGAGCACATTTCTGTGTGCTGGAGGAGGGAGAGCACAGCAATTGTGAAGCATTGAAGTCAGTGCTGTGCTACTATAGCAGAAAGAAAAACTGGACCAAACTCAGTTGCCACCAGCTCACAGAGAGAGCATTTAAACCAGCCCTAGTGAGAGAGGAATTGCTGATCCCGCGGTCAGAACTTGAGTTCCCAGAGGCCTTGCCACTACAGACTAAAGTGCTCTGGGGCTCTAAATAAACTTGAAAGGCATTCTAGACTGCAATTCCAGGTGACTCCTAGTGCTGAACTGGGCCTGTAGCCAGACCACTGAAGGGACATGCAACCTCCTGAGACACCAGTCAGTGTGGGGCTAAGGGGGTGTTGCCATCACCCCTCCTCTAACCCCAGGCTACACAGTTCATGGCTTCTAATAAGATCCCTCCCTACTGCTTGAGGAGAGGAGAGGGAAGAGTGTGGAGGACTTTATCTTGCATCCTTGATACTAGCTCAGCCATAGCAGGACAAGGCACTAGTCAGAGTTGTGAGGCCGCCTTTCCAGGCCCTAGCTCCCATATCATATTCCTAGATACAACCTGGGCCACAAGAGAACCTGCTGCCTTGATGGGAATGACCTAGTCCTGGCAGCATTCATCACCTGCTAACTGAAGAGTATTTGGGCCTTGAATAACCAGCAGTGATACCTAGGTACTAGTCGAGGGCCTTGGGTGAAACTCTGAGACATACGACTTCAGGTGAGACTTAACACATTCCCATCTATGGTGACTATGGGGCAAGACTCCCTCTATTTGAGAAAAGAAGAAAAGAAGAGGGAAAATAAAGGGGACTCTGTCTTTCACCATATGTACCAACTCAGCCAAAATGAGGTAGAGGACCAAGTGGGTTCTTGGGGCCCCTGATTGCAGCACTTGACTCTTCGATGGCATTTCTGGACCTGTCCTCTGCCAGAGGGGAGCCCAGTGCCTTGAAGGGTAAGTCCCAGGCCAGGCAGCATTTGCCACAGCTATTTCCACAGGTTAAGCCCTTGGGAATTAAAGAAACATAGGTGGCAGTCTGGCAGTACTCCTTGTGGCCTGTGGTGGCAGTGGCCATGGGGTGAGTCTCCTCAGCCTTTGGAAAGTGAGGAGGAGAGTGGGAAAGACTGTGTCTTGTGGCTTGAGTGCCAGCCCAGCCTCAGTACAATAGAACACCAGATAGAATTCTAAGATTTTAGGCTCTAGTCCCTGGCTTCTGGGCAGGACCTCTGTACCCACCCAGGTCCTAGGGAACTCACAGCCTTGAAGTGAAGGACACAGCCCTGGCTGAATTTACTACCTGATAATTGCAGAGCCTGAGGGCCTTGAGAAAGCATAGGCAGTAGCCAGGGAGTGGTTATAGCAGGTTTTGGGTGAGACCCAGCACTGTACTGGCCTCAAGTCAGATCCAGAACAGAATGGTGGTAGCCAAAAGGGTCCTTGTGTCACTCCACCCCCAGATTCAAGTGGCTCAGAACAGAGTGAGAAGCCCCATTTGTTTGGAAGAAAGTAAGGGAAGAGAACAAGAATCTCTGCCTGTTAATCCAGAGAATTCTTTCAGATCTTGTCTAAGATCATTAAGGCAGTGCCCCTACAAGTCTGCGAGAACTACAGTGTTACTACACTTGGGGTGCTCCCTAAAGCAGATATAACTTAGATCACAAAACCCAAGAAATTTTTAAGATCTGGGAAGTCTTTCCAAGGACCACAGGTACAAACAACCCTAGACTGTGACGACTACAATACATACATAACTTCATTGCCGAGACACAGATGAACATCTACAAGTATCAAAACACTCCAGAAAAACATGACCTCACTAAATGAACTAAATAAGGTACCAATGACCAATCCTGGAAAAGCAGAGATATATGACCTTTCAGACAGAAAATTCAAAACAGCTGTTTTCAGGAAACTCAAAAAAATTTAAGATACACATAGAAAGTATTCAGAATTATATCAGATACATTTTACAATCAGATTGAAATAGTTTAACAGAATCAAGCAGAAATTCTGGAGCTGACAAATGCAATTGGCATACTGAAGAATGCATCAGAGTATTTTAATGGTAGAATTGATCAAGTAGAAGAAAAAAATAGTGAGCTTGAAAATAGTCTATTTGAAAATACACAGTAAGAGGAGACAAAAGAAAAAAATTAAAAACAGTGAGGCATGTTTACAAGATATAGAAAATAGCCTCAAAGGGGCAAATATAAGTTATTGGCCTTAAAGAGGAGGTAGAGAAAGAGGTAGGGGTAGAAAGTTTATTCAAAAGGATAGCAACGGAGAACGTCCCAAGCCTAGAGAAAGATATCAGTAGCCAAGTACAAGAAGGTTATAGAACACAAAGCAGATTTAACCCAAACAAGACTACTTCAAGGCATTTAATAGTCAAACTTTCAAAGATCAAGAAGGGATCCTAAGCACAGCAACTGAACAGAAACAAGTAACATAAAATGGAACTCCAATACATCTGGCAGCAGACTTTTCAATGAAAGCATTACAGGCTAGATGAGAATAGTGTGACATATTTGAAGTACTGAAGAAAAGAAAACTTTTACCCTAGAATAGTATATCTTGGAAAAATATTCTTCAAATATAAAGGAGGAATAAAGACTTTCTCAGACAAATGAAACCTGAGGGATTTCATCAATACCACTCCTGTCCTACAAGAAATGCTACAAGGAGTAGGAAAAAAGACTATGTTAATAAACAATGAGTACTCACCCGAAGGCACAAAACTCACTAATAATAGTGAGTACACAGAAAAATGCAGACTACTATAACACTGTCACTGTGGTGTGTAAACTACTTCTATCCTAAATAGATTAAACAATGAACCTATCAAAAACCAAACAAAGCTAGGTAGTAGAATTTTTATTAGTTTTCTTTTTGCTTGTTTGTTTATGCAAACAGTGTTACGTTGTTATCTGCTTAAAATAGTTGATTATAAGATAATATTTGCAAGCCTCATGGTAACCTCAAACCAAAAAACATACAAGGGATACACACACAAAAAAAGGCAAGAAACTAAATCACATTACCAGATAAAATCACTTCCACTGAAGGAAAGACAGGAAGAAAAAAATAGAAGGAAAGGAAGACAAGAAAAAAAAAAAAAAACCAGAAAACAAATAGCAAAATGACAGGGGTAAGTGCTTACTTATCAATAAAAACATTGAATGTAAATGGATTAAACTCTCCAATCAAAAGATGCAGAGTGGCTGGATGGATTAAAAATCCAAAAGCCAATGATCTATTATCTATTAGAAATACACATCACCTATAAATAAACACATAGACTGAAAATAAAGGGATGGGAAAAAGTATTCCTTTCTAACAGAAACCACTATGGAGCACGAGTAGTTACACAAAATAGACTTCATGACAAAAGCTATAAGAAGTGATAAAGAAGGTCACAATACAGTGATGAAGGTGTCAATTCAGCAACAGAATATAATTTTAAATATGTATTCCCCCAACACTGGAGTACCCAGATAAATAGAACAAATATAGAGCTAAAGAGAGAGAGAAACTCCAATACAATGATAGCTGGAGACTTCAACACTCCACTTTCATCATTGGATAGATCTTCCAGACAAAACATCAACAAAGACACATCAGACTTAATCTGCTCTATAGACCAAGTGGAACTTCATCTAATGGCTGCAGAATACACATTCTTTTTCTCAGCACATAGATTGTTCTCAAGGGTAGACCATATTTTAGGTCACAAAACAAGTCTTCAAACATTCAAAAGAAAATGAACTAGTATCAACCATCTCTTCTGACCACAGTGGAATAAAACTATACACAATAAAATGAAACTATACAAATACATGGAAATTAAACAATATACCCCTGAATGACCAGTGGGTCAACGAAGAAAAAGAGGGAAATTGAAAAGTTTCTTGAAACAAATGATAATGGAAATGCAACATACCAAAACTTAACAGGATACAGCAAAAGCAGTACCAAAATGGAAGTTTATAGCAAAAAGTGCTTACATCAAAATAGAAGAAAAACTTAAAATAAACAACCTAATGATTCATCTTAAAGAACTTGCGAAGAAGGAGCAAACCAAACCCAAAATTAATAGAAGAAAAGAAATAATAAAATTCAAAGCAGAAATAAAAGAAATTGAATAAAACAATATAAAAGATGAATGAAACAAAAAGTCAGTTTTTTTAAAAAAAAGTTAAAATTGACAAACCTTTAGTCAGACTAACTAAGGAAAAAAGAGAGAAGATTCAAATAAAATAAATAAAATCAGAAATGAAAACAGAAGACATTACAATTGATACAGCAGAAATTTAAAGAATCATTAGTGGATACTATGAGCAACTATATGCCAATGAATTGAAAAATCTAGAAGAATTGAACACATTCCTAGACACCTATAACCTGCCAAGATTGAACCATGAAGAAATCCAAAACCTGTTCAGACCAATAACACATAGTGATATCAAAGCAATAATAAAAAGTCTCCAAGTAAAGAAAAGCCTGAGACACGAGGCCTTTATCACTGAATTCTACCAGGTATTTAAAGAAGAACTAATACTAATCCTACTCAAACTATTCCAAAAAATAAAAGAAAAGGTAATACTTCCAAACTCATTCTATGAGGCCAGTATTACCCTTATACCAAAACCGAAGACACATCAAAAAAAGAAAACAACAGGCTAATATATCTAATGAATGTTGATGCAAATTTCCTCAATAAAATACTAGCAAACTGTATACAATACACATGAAAAAGATGATTCTTCATGACCAAGAGGGATTTATCTCTGGGATGCAAGTATGGTTCAATATATGCAAATCAATCAATGTGAGACGTCATGTCAACAGAATGAAGGACAAAAATCATGATCATATCAATTGATGCTGAAAAAGCATTTGATAAAATTCAACATCCCTTCATAATAAAAACTCTAAAACATTAGGCATAAAAGGAACACACTTCAACATAATAAAAGCTATATACAACAGATGCACATCTAGTATCATACTGAATGGGGAAAACTGAAAGCCTTTCTTCTAAGATCTAGAACATGACAAGGATGCCCACTTTCATCCGTGTTATTAAACATAGTACTGAAGTACTAGCTAGAGCAATCAGACAAAAGAAAAAAATAAAGGGCATCCAAACTGTAATGGAAGAAGTCAAATTATCTTTGTTTGCAAATGATACAATCTTATATTTGGAAAAACCTAAAGACTTCACCAAAAAAGTAGTAGAACTAATAAACAGATTAAGTAAAGTTGTGGAACACAAATCAACATGCAAAAAGTAATAGCATTATGCCGGGCGCGGTGGCTCAAGCCTGTAATCCCAGCACTTTGGGAGGCCGAGACGGGTGGATCACGAGGTCAGGAGATCGAGACCATCCTGGCTAACACGGTGAAACCCCGTTTCTACTAAAAAATACAAAAAACTAGCTGGGCGAGGTGGCGGGCGCCTGTAGTCCCAGCTACTCGGGAGGCTGAGGCAGGAGAATGGCGGGAACCCGGGAGGCGGAGCTTGCAGTGAGCTGAGATCCGGCCACAGCACTCCAGCCTGGGCGACAGAGCAAGACTCCGTCTCAAAAAAAAAAAAAAAAAAAAAAAAAAAAAAGTAATAGCATTTCTATATGTCAACAGTGAACAATCTGAAAAAGAAATTAAAAAGTAGTTTTATTTAGTATAGCCACAAACAAAATTAAATACCTATGAATTAAAGAAGTGAAAGATCTCTATGATGAAAACTATAAAACACTGATACAAGAGACTAAAAAGGCCACAAAACATTGAAAAATATTCCATGTGCATGGATTGGAAGAATCAACATTGTTATAATGTCCATACTACCTGAAGCAATCTAAAGCTTTAATGCAATTCCTATCAAAATTCCAATGATATTCTTCACAGAAATAGAAAAAACAATCTTAAAATTTACATGGAATCATAAAAGACCTAGAGTAACGAAAAATATCTTAAGCAAAAGAACAACACAGAGGAATAAATTACCTGACTTCAAATTATTCTAGAGAGCTCTAGTAACTAAAACAGCATGGTACTGGCATAAAAACAGATATATAAATCAACAGAACATAACAGAGCTCAAAAACAATCCACACACCTAAAGTGAACTCATTTTTGACACAGGTGCCAAGAACACATATTGGCAAAAAGAGAGTCTTTTCAATAAATGGTGCTGGGAAAAATAGATGTCTATATGCAGAAGAATAAAACTATGCTCCTATTGCATGCCATATACACACACCATATACACAAATCAAATCTAAGGTATCAAAATACAAAACTACGCAAAGAAAACATTGGAAAAAATCTTCAGGACATTGGTCTGGGCAAAAATTTCTGAAATAATATTCCAAAAGCATAGGCAACCAAGCAAATATGGACAAGTGGGATCATATCAAGTTAAAAAGTTTCCGTATGGCAAAGGAAACAATCAACAAAGTGAAGAGACAGTCCACAGAATGGGAGAAAATACTTGCAACCTATCCATTTGACAAGGGATTAATATCCAAAATATATAAAGAACTTAAACAACTCTGTGGGAAAAAGCCTAATAATCTAATTTTTAAAAATGACCAAATATTTGCATAAACATTTCTCTAAAAAGACATACAAATGGCAAACAGGCATTAGAAAAGGTCCTCAACATTACTGATCATCAGAGAAATGCAAATCAAAACTACAACAAGATATCATCTCACCCCAGTTAAAATGGCTTAGGATGTGGTTTAGATATGTGTCTCCACCAAAATGTCATATTAAAACATAATCCACCTCCAGGGTTGGAGGTGAAGCCTGGTAGGAGCTAATTGAATTACGGGGGCACATTTTTTATGAATGGTTTAGTACCATCCCACTTGGTAGTGTCCTTGAGATAGTGAGTGAGTTCTCATGAGATCTGGTCATTTCAAAGTGTGTAACACCTTCCCCCTTGCTCTCTTGCTTCTGCTTTTGCCATGTGATGTGTCTGCTCCCACTTCGTCTTCTGCCATGAGTAAAAACTCCCTGAGTTCTCCCTTCAAGCTGGTTGGTGCCTTGCTTGTACAGCCTGCATAACCATTAGCCAATTAAATCTCCTTTCTTGATATTTTGTCCAGTCTCAAGTATTTCTTCATAGCAATGCAAGAACAACCTAATATAGCTTATATTTAAAAGACAGGCAAAAACAAATGCTAGCCAGGATGTGGAGAAAAGGGAAAGCTCATACACTGTTGGTGGGAAAGTACAACCTATACAAAAATGAGTTGGGATATTCACCCCAAAAATAAAAATTGAGCTACCATATGATCCAGCAATCCCACTGCTCAGGTAACCCCAAAGAAAGGAAATCAGTATACTGAAGAGATATCTGCACTCCCATATTTGTTGCAGCACTGTTCAAAATAGCCAAGACTTGAAAGCAACCTAAGAGTTAATCAAGATGAATGGACGAAGAAAATGTGATACATACACACAATGGAGTACTGTTCAGCTACTAAAAAGAATGAGATCCTGTCATTTGCAACAACATAGATGGAACTGGAGTTCATTATATTACGTAAAATAAGCCGGGTACAGAAAGACACACATCACATGTTCTGATTTGTGTGTGGAGGGGGGGATCAAAAAGTCAAAACAAGGGAACTCATGGGCATAGAGAGTAAAAGGATAGTTCCAGAGACTGGGAAAGGTAGTGGGAGGTGTAAGGGGGAGGTGAGGATGATTAATAGGTGTAAATAAAAGAATGAATGAATAAGATCTACGATTTGATAGCACAATAGGGTGACTATAATCAATAGTAATTGTGCATTTAAAGATAACTAATACGATTATAATTGGACTGTTTATAACACAAAAGAGATGTGCTTGATGTGATAGATACCCAATTCTCCATGATGTGATTATTACAAATTACATGCCCATACCAAATCATCTCATGTACCTCATAAATATATACACCGACTATGTATCCACAAAAATTAAAAATTAAAAGAAAACTGTGAGTTTGAAAAGTAAAAACAAAGAAGTTGTTGTATGTATACAGTATTGGGAACCACAGACATAGATGACATTAAACCAACCTCTGGACCCATAGACCCATATGTACCCTACGGAGTGTAATCATTCCATAGCACTACTTTTTTTTTTTGAGGTGGAGTCTTGCCCTGTCACCTAGGCTGGAGTGCAATGGCCTGATCTCAGCTCACTGTAACCTCCACCTCCCGGGTTCAAATGATTCTCCCGCCTCAGCCTCCCGAGTGGCTGGGATTACAAGTGCCTGCCAGCACATCCAGCTAATTTTTGTATTTTTAGTAGAGATGGGATTTCACCATGTTGGCCAGGCTGGTCTCGAACTCCTGCCCTCGTGATCCGCCCACCTTGGCCTCCCAAAGTGCTGGGATTACAGGCATAAGCCACCTCTCAAAGCCTACAATTTTTTAATTGAAGTACAGCATACATACAATAAGGAATATATTCACATTTGATGAATTCCTACAAACTGAATCAGTACCTGCATTGAGAAATAGAACATCACAGTGTCCCTGCCGTTCCCTTTGTGCCTCCTTACAGTCTACTCTTGGCTAAGGGTAATCACTACCTCAACTTCTAGCAGCATAAATTAGTTCTGCCCATTTTTGTACTGCATAAAAATGTAAAAATATAGTATACTCTTTGTGGCTGGTTTCTTTCAGACAACATCAAGTTTATGAGATTAATCCACGCCATTGTGTGTAATTGTAGATGACTCATTCTCACTGTAGTATAATATTCCATGTTTGATTTCCCATAATTTAGTTATCCATTCCATTGTCGAATTTCGGGGTAGTATTCAGCTTGTGGCTATGATGAATAGCAGCCATGAACTTTCTAATACATGTCTTTTACTAAATATATGTACACATATATGTCATATGCACACTTAAGAGTGCAATTATGAGGCATGGGGTATGCTCTTGTTGAGTTTTAGAAACAGCCAAATGGTTTTCAATGTAGTTGTATCAATCTGCACTCTTAGCAGTTGAATTTGAAATTTCCGATTGTTCTATATACTAGCCAAAAGCATTATGATTTTTTTTAGTTTTCTATTTTAATTTTGGCTATCGTGATGGATTTGTAGTGGTATCCCATTGTGGTTTTAATTTTATTTCTGGATGAGTGAAGAAGTCTCAATAATAGTTTTTCTCAGTCAGGATACATCTTGGCTTTATTAGGTTTTTCAGGTATTTCTGAGCAATTATGAGTTAACAAATAAACAAAACTATCTAAAGTCTCATGCGAAATAATGTAATTTTTTCCAGGTAAAATGCTAGGGTTAAAAAGCACTGGAAATGTTTGATGTGATCACATAATATTGGCATTATGTTCCAAAAACAGCTGAATATGAAAATAATAATAGCAGAACTCTTATGGACCAGGCACTGCTCTGGGAGACAGGGATTAAATGACTGAACAATGTACAAACCTTGGCTTCTGCCATGTCAGAGTCTAGTTGAAAGAAAGATCAAATAAATCCCAGTTATCCAGCAAGAGTTAATGATAAAAGAGAAGCATTTATGGCATTCTATGAATTCAGAAAGAAGGAAGCACTTAATTCTGTGTGTGACAAGTGTGAGGTATGTACGTGGGTAGGGGGAGGAGCTGGGATGACATCAGAGAAGTAATAAAAACTCACATTGAATACTGCAGCAAGAGTAGAATTCACTAAGCAGAGAGTTGGGGAGAAAAATGTTTTGGAAAAAATGAACAGCACATATAACAAAAGCAAGGCAAGCAAGAGGAAATTTTCTCCTGACAAGTGACCAGTTTGGATTCACTGGAGTACAGGGTGGGGAATGAAGTGATGCAAATAGTGTCAAGTACATAAAATCCCCCACCCCATACCTGTCAAGGGGATTTGGACATTCTCCTTTAGGAGACAAGGAGGATCTGTTGAGATTTATGCCACACAGGAAGTAATGTACCCTGGCCTTTGCTGTAAGAAAACCTACTATTCAAAATCCACATCTGTACAATAAACATATTATCAGGTTATTATTCATGTCAAAAATATCAATTTAAAATAGATTTTCTACAGAGTCCATTAAAAGCAAGCCTCTCAGCGCCCTTCAGGTGTGAATTTCTCATAAGTTACCAGGATGACATCTACACATTACTACACCCTTTGTCTGTTCTTGGAACATGCATCTGCAGAATGGAATTCTGCTTTGCTTTTTCTCCATCAGTCATACCAGAATACAACTTCTATAATATACAGATTTTCTTTCTTAAAAGTGGATACAGAATTTAGATATCTGCAAAAATATATAACAACCAAATCCTTCCATACTTCAATCATTTTCCCTAATTTTCCAGTTGTTTCATCAATCTTTACTTTATTAATATTATTTTAATGAACGCACATTTATCAAGTTTTTCCAAAGCGTTTAGAATCACCTTTTTGTGGAAAAACCCTCTGCCTTTATTCATTTATCAGAATAGATAAGATTTAATTTAATTACATAATTGCAGTACACAGTTCAACTGCTATAATCAGGTTTGAGAAAACAGCTCAACTGGAGGGATTCAGTTAACATTGGAAAATGACAGTTATGTTAACCCAGTAAGGAGATGTGAATCCAGTAAGAAGCTTGCTCAAGAAACTTCTACTATATTATCTTTACTTGGCCTATCTAATATAAAACTTAGCCGTAGTCTTTCTCCTATAAAAGACTGTAATCTCACATTGCACCTTACCGTCCCCTTCTCCCATCTTTTGGTAGTTATTTTCACTTGCCTTTTCTTTTCGTTTCTTTTTCCTCAATTGGTTACCTTTGGAACCTACATCTGGGTATTACTATAACTAAAAAAAAAAAAAAAGAAGAAGAAAAAAAAGAGTTGAGATTTACTCTTATGAACAATTTGTTTTCCCAAGTCCTAATAATCTCTTTCCAACCTCCTGAAGATCTCCCCCTTCATAACTAACATCTCTAAAGCCAAAATCTTTTCATTATGAAAAAGTGACCTTTTCTGCTTTAATTATCATTTTCTGTTTTTCTTCTCAAAGTACTTCTGATCTATTGTAAAGGACAAACTAATGAAGGAGGGAAGGAGACTTCACTCCAAAATATGGCTGCACGGTATAAGTGTCTTGAATTAAATGCCCTTAGAGATCAGCAGAAGCTGGAAGAGTCTTTTCCTCTGTTTATATAAAGACCAAACACATTCCCTTCTACTGTAGGAGAATCAAGGATTAGTGGGATGAGGAAAAAGATTGCAGTATTGAAGGCATCATAGAACTGCTGTCAGCCCTGTACTCTGTAAAAAAAAAAAAAACCCTGATTTAACCATGATATTTGGATGTTTGTTATAGGCATCCAAATGCAATCCCTAAGTGTTACAACATGAAAGTCTCTTTTTAAAAAGCCTTGTTTCAAAAAATGGCAAAAGAATTACAGCAAGATCCAGAAAAGACAAGGGGAAACATAGTGCAAATTCAAATTAGGCAATGAAGTGGTAGTTGCATGTGATAGAGTAATAAAGGTAATTAGCACAACCAGGGAGATAAAACATTGAATTAGAAAGGATAATTTTAAATGTCCAAGTTGGTTCATATGCAGTGGCTTATCCCTGTAGTCCCAGCTACTCAGGAGGCTGAGATGGGAGGATCACATAAGCCCAAGAGATCAAGTAAGCTATGATCATGCCACTGTCCTCCAGCCTGGGAAACAGAGCAATACCTGGTCTAGAAAATAAATAAATGAATGAACTAATAAATAAATACATTGATTAATGAAATGTCCAAGTGATGAGGGAAGAAAATATAATCCTAGCAAAAGCACATAGATAATGGGGGCCCTGTTCGTGGCAGTACAGGGACGGAGGAAGTCTTTTCCTTTGCCCTCTGGAGGTGTGCTGAAAAATCATCTGACAAAAGGCAGACCAGATGGAGAAAAGGACATGAATTTATTAACTTCCACCTGGCGGAGAACTACTGAGTTGTTTTACTACCTCAGAGTTTGTTACATTGGGACTATGAGACAGTGGCTGATATTGCTCCTTAATTATTTAGAATCCATCATTTTACAATCAACTGGAAGACTTACAGTTAAATAATGAGATGATGAAATAAATCAGACCCTTACTATTAAGAAGCTTCTTGTTATATTTAGGAATGACCTGTGTGTTTTCATAAAAGGGTTCACAATTTTAAGAGGACCTGACATATTAGAGTACCTGGCAAGTTAACTTCATGATTTCAACTTAAAATAAATAATTGATATGAGAATTATTATTTTAAATGTAAAGGCATTGTACAATCTAATTGTTTGCAAACAATAACAGAATGCTTAAGAAAACCTAATTCACCAAATTTGTAAGTTTGAGCTCATAGATTCCAAAGAGTTACTTCAGAACATAGAAGTATTTTGCTTTAGCTCCCATTTAATTAAATGTCATAAGTATTTAAATTCTGTCCATTTCGACCTTTGTCTGAAGAAGCAAAGCCTAAATATCTATTTTCTATTTCAACCCAGAGCTTTAAGTTTGACGTTTTTATGTATTTTTAGTTACATTTCATTGTAGCAATGGTATGGATAACACCTTTAAATAAAATGTTTCAGTATTTCATATTGATATGACCTCTACAACTTAGGACAATTTCTATTGCAAGTGATAGAAATCAAACCCCATGTGCCTTAAAGGAGAAAAGACACAATATTAGCTCATATAACAGCAAAACCTGCACATGGATTTCAGCTACTACTATAATAGATCCAGGATACTATGTACTTTCAGGACATGGTATCTCTCAATCTCCTTCTCTCAGTTTTCTTTCTTCTGTGTTGGTTTCATTTCCATGCAAACCCTCCCAATTTCTTGGCAAGATAAAAATGAACTCACATCCTGTCAATTTGGCAACCTCAGAGGAAAGGGGTTTTTTTTTTCCTAATGTTTCTGTCTCAGTCCATTTGTGTGGCTATAAAGGAATACTTGAGGATGAGTAATTTACAAAGAAAAAGAGGTTTATTTGGCTCATGCTTCTACAGGCTTTACAATAAGTATAGTACCAGCATCTGCTTCTGGTGAAGGATTCAGGCTGCTTTTACTTATAGCAGAAGGTGAAGTGGAGCTGGCGTGGTCAGAGATCATATTGTGAAGGAGGAAGCAAGAGAGAAGGAGAGGTGCCAGGTTCTTTGTAACAACCAACTCTCCCAGAAACTAATAGAGTGAGAACTCACTCATTGCCTCCCACGGAGAAGGTATCAATCTGTGCACGATGGGCTCACTCCCATGATCCAACACCTCCCATTAGATCTCGACTCCAACCCTGGAAATCAAAGTTCAACGTGAGGTTTGGGGACAAATATCCAAACTATAGCAATTTCCAAAGAAATTCCTGGCATTTTCGCTAATTAATCAAAATAAATCATGTGTCCCTTTAAGAACCAATCACTATGGCCAGAGGTAACCAAGTGATTCCCACATCTGGAAGTGGTCTGAGGAAGGGAGATATGAGGAAGGGTGTCATTGTCCTCAGAAGTAAGAGATAAATGCTGAGCAAACAAATGCAACAAACACACAATCTAATGAAGAGTTTTAAAGGCTGGTCTGAAAATCAAATTGCATCTTCTATTAGTTTTTCAGAAGGTTAAAAAAAAGAGTTTTATCCTCAAATAATAAATTTGTATATGAACATTTGGAACCAACGCTGTTTTTAGTTGGGGACTAATTACTAGAAGCCAGATGATAACTTAATCACAGGGCAGGATGTGAAATTTATCTAATTTTTTTGTATATAGGAATTGATGTGGTATTGCTGAGATGTCTTTTGGCACTGTCTCAACTCTACTTGATAATGGAAAAGATCATTTCCTATTTTGAATTCAAAATCTAAAGTCTAATTTTGAAATTTAGCAAGGAATTAATGAAGAAATATGTGTTTTTCATTGATTTTGCTGAGAGTGTTTTTGTGTGTGTGTGTGTTAAAACAAGAGAATTATTCCTGAATTATTCCTCTGGAAGAGAATTGTTTTGGAAAGTTTTCTGTTTCTATAATAGAATGCCACAGATTAGTACATTATGAACAACAGAAGTTTATTTGACTCATGGTTCTGAAGGCTAGGTAATCTAAGATCAAGGTGCTGCATGTGGTAAGGGCTTTCTTGTTGTTTGATAACACGGTGAAAGGGTGGAAGGGCAAGAGACTGCATATATGAAAGAACTCACTTTTATAACAGAGACTCCTGTGATAACAAAGCCATTCCCACAATAATGGCATTAATCCGTTCATGAAGGTGGATATAATCACCTCTCATAGGCCCCACCTCCAACCACTGTTAATTCAGGGACCAAGTTTCCAACACACGAACTTTTGGAGGACATATCCAAACCATAGCATAAAGTCCCTGCGTCTTAAAATTTATGTTCTCACAATGCAAAATACATTGATTCCATCCCCATAGCTCCAAAAGTCTTGACTCATTCTAGCATCAACTCAAAAGTCCAAAGTCCAGAGTCTCATCTGAGTCAGATGTTAGTGAGACTAAACACTTCATTCTGAAGTGAATTCTCTTCAGCAGTGAGCCTGTGAAATTGAAACAGTTATCTGCTTCCACAATACAATGGTGGGACCGGCACAGGAAGGAAATTCTCATTTTAAAAAAGAGACATAGGTAACTGATTCCAAGTAAGCTCAAATTCAATAGAGTAATGACATTAAGTCTCAAAGTTGGAGAATAATTTTCTGTGACTCAGTGTCCCACATTCTGTGCACACTGAAGCTTTTGGGTCCCCAAAGGCTTAGGCAGCCTCACTCCTACAGCTTGGCTGGGGTTAACCCAAGCAGCCATCTCAGGTTGGAGTCTTTTGCCTATAGCTTTTACAGGTTGGAATTGCGTGCTTGTGGCCCTACAGTTTCGGAATCCTGGGAGTGGCCCTGCTCCCAGGGCTCCATTAGCCATTGCTTTCATTGATATTTTCTGTGGCAGATCCCCCAAACCCTGGGCAAGTTTGTTCTTGGGCTTCCTGGTCCACAGCATCTTTTCACTTCTAGGTGGACAAAGCCATGCTCCCATGGCTCTTGCATTCTGCATGTCTGCAGACTCAACACTATGTGGACACCACTGAGGCTCATGGCTTGTACCTTCTGAAGCAGTGGCCAGAACAGCAAGGGAGCTCGCTTGAACTATGGCTGGGCAATCTCACGAGCACTGCATTGGAATACAGGGAGCAGAGTTTCAAGGCAGCTCTGGGCAGGGAGTGTGTGGAGGGCTGCTAAGGCCCATGTACAGAAACAGTTCTGCCCTCCTAGAACTCTTGGCCTGTGATGGGAGGGGCAGCTTTAAAGATTTTTGTGGCTCATGCCTGTAATCCCAGGAGACCGAGGCAGGTGAATCACTTGAGGTCAGGAGTTCGAGACCAGCCTGGTCAACATGGCAAAACCCCATCTCTACTAAAAATATAGAAATTAGCTGGGTGTGGTGGCAGCCACCTGTAATCTCAGCTACTTGGGAGGCTGAGGCACAAGAATCGCTTGAGCGAGGGAGGTGGAGGATGCAGTGAGCCGAGATCACACCATTGTGCTCCAGCCTGGGCAACAGGTGAGATTCTGTCTCAAAAAAGAAAAAAAGAAAAAGAAAGAAAGGAAGTGTGCATGTATATATTTGTCCCGCATTATGTTTTTTACTTGATATAAATGTATTTTTACTGTGATAGCCCAAATGCACTGGGGGCAGTTGTGCTCTGCGTGGTTCTTCTTCCATTGGAGAGCTGGAGTAGAGACCTGCAGTGTTCATAAGGATGTTGGTTTGGAGATGTCTGCTGCTAGGACCTGGGGTGTGTGACTCAGTCCATATGAGAGGGACATCTGGGTGGAGGAGTGAATTCCTGTGCTCTGAAATGCCACTTGGGAGCTCTGGACAATGAAGGACAATTGACTCAAGGGTGCCTGGCTTCTGCTGCTGCTGAGAAAAAATTCAATTTATAGCATTTCTGCACCTCCCAAAGTAGATAACCTGGAGATCATTCAGTCAACAACTGTCCCTGAGGACTCAGTTTTGGGGGAGGGGTTATCTGGTAGAAGCTTTAGCCTGTTCTGAGCCATTAGCAGACATTAGTGAATTGGAGCACTGGAGAATCCTACAAATGGACTGTATCTCAGAAGAGGTGGGACCTCCTTCCAACTGCTGCAGATGCTGACAGGCCCTGGGAGGCAGCTGTGCTCTGGAGAAACTGGAGCAGCTCATTCTTGGCCTAGCCTGGCTGCCTCAGAAAGAGCAGTTAGGACTTGAAGGAAGCATCAAATTCTATACCCATAAACTGCAGTTAGAGGTCAGCTTTTTGAAATGTCCAGCATTTGCCCGATTGTTTCAGATCATCTCATTCCTCAGGCTTTGGCAGGTATCCTGCCCTCCGTCTTATTCCAGTGTGTTCACCTCATCAAGGCAGCAGAGTGGATGAAGGAGCAAGCCTGCCCTTTGCCATGCTGAACAGCTGTGGGCCCCGATTGGTGACGGCTCTGCACGTGCCTGTATGAAGGAGATACAGGTGTGTGTGCACATGCCTGTATGAAGAAGACACAGGCGTGTGCTTCTCAGTTTTGCTAACAGTGGGAGCTCAACGGGGCAGAGAGGGAGGAAGGTCCATGATGCTCAGCCATATACTGGAGAGGCAATTTAATGTTAAATGACACGCCATTCTTCCTTCCTGGGTCCCTTCTCCCAGTCAACTTTTTTCTTTTTCGAGAACTAATAATTGTCTCTCACAACTGAAAAATTAATTGCCTTAGGTAGAGAACTTAATTCCTAGTATCCACCAAACTTAACTCCGTGATGTCTCCATATCTACTGTGTGAGCTACTTAACTGATGCCCCGTTCCTCCAACTGAAGGATCGCCCAATGTTTTTGGATTATAGAATTATTTCCGACGGCCGGGCGCGGTGGCTCACGCCTGTAATCCCAGCACTTTGGGAGGCCGAGGCGGGCGGATCACAAGGTCAGGAGATCGAGACCACAGTGAAACCCCGTCTCTACTAAAAATACAAAAAATTAGCCGGGCGCGGTGGTGGGCGCCTGTAGTCCCAGCTACTCAGGAGGCTGAGGCAGGAGAATGGCGTGAACCCAGGAGGCGGAGCTTGCAGTGAGCCGAGATCGCGCCACTGCACTCCAGCCTGGGCGACAGCGCGAGACTCCGTCTCAAAAAAAAAAATAAATAAATAAGAATTATTTCCTGCTTTCTTTCTTTGAGACTTTTGAATTTCTTTGGTTTCATTTTTAAGAAGTAACCCAACATTTCCTACAACACTAAATGAAATGGTACTACCTTTCAAAGATTTGTGTCTGTAGTTTGGTATGGGTGCAATAAAAATTTATTCTGTCAAAAAAAAAAAAAAAAAAAAAAGATTTTTGAAATGCCTTTGGGAGTCTTTTCTCCCATTGTCTTGATGAATACCCTCTGGCTCCTTTCTGTCCATAATAATGTCTTTAGAATATGGTTCCTTGGCCACACTCAAATAGTCTTTTTCACTCTACATGACCAGGCTGCAAATTTTCCAAATTATACCACTCTGTATTCTCTTGTATCTTACTATAAACAATTAAAAGTAACTCTGCAGCAATCTGAGTACATTGCTGCTTAGACACTTCTTTTGTCGGATATATTAGTTTGTCAGTCTTAAATTCTGCCTTCCATTAAGCTCCCAGGCATGGGCACATTTTAGACAAGTTATTTGTTACTTTATAACAAGGATGGTCCTTGCTCCAATTTCTAATATCTTGTTTTTGAGTTCCATCTGAGACCTCATTGGAATGGTCTCTAATCATGTTTCAACCAGCGTTCCTATCACAACCACTTAAGTAATCTCTAAAAAGTTACAGACTCTCCCTAGTCTGCTCTTCTTCTGAACTTTTACCAGAATTGTCCTCAAGGCTTTGTTTATGGCAATCTAGGCTTTCTCTAGCCTGCTTCCCCAAATTCTTCCAGCCTCTACCCATTACCCAGGACTAAAGTTGCTTTCCCATTTTCAGGTATTTATTGTGGCAACAATCCCACCTCTCAGTACTAATTTTTTGTTTTAGTAAATTTCTAATGCTATAGCAAAATACCACAGACTGAGTAAATTATAACCAATAGAAGTTTATTTGGATAACAACTCTGGAGTGGGGGAGGTCCAAAATCAAGGGGCTGCATCTGGTGAGGGTCTTCTTGCTATGTTATAACATGGTGGAAGAGAAGCAGGGCAAGAGAATATGTGTGAAAGACAGTCATTTTTATAAAACGAACCACTCCAGAATAATTAGCCCACTCCCACAATAACAGAACGAATCTGCTTATAAACATGTAGGCCCCATCACCAAATAACTTCCTACAGGTCCCAGTTCCCAACACTCTTACACTGGGAACAAAGTCTCCAACACATTAATGTTGCGA
The DNA here is from genome assembly GCF_003255815.1 of Theropithecus gelada. NCBI lineage: Eukaryota > Metazoa > Chordata > Mammalia > Primates > Cercopithecidae > Theropithecus > Theropithecus gelada. Next base: position 78,779,410 of record NC_037678.1, on the reverse strand, counting down.
GGGACATATTCTAACCTTAGAAGAAGTCATTTTTTAAACAGAATAATCATATTTGAACTTTTTTTTTTTGCAGAGTAAAATATGAAGCATTATAAGAATTCAAAGGCAAAATAAATTACTGTGGATGGGAGGAATCAGAGGATGCAGTGAAAAACAGAGATTATGAACTCTGCCTTTAAAAATAGGTAGGATGTTAAAAAACAGAAAAAAATTATTTAAAGATAAAGTTCAAATTAAATTGTTTTCAAGAAACTAAGAACTAAATGTTTCTTAATAATAGGAATTTATAAAGCAATTATGCAAAAATTTCTGAATTATTTTACCTCATTCAATTCAATTCAAACTGATTAAAAAGAAAACATTAACATATTACACAAACTTTTCAGCTGAATTCTTTTGTTGGTAACTGAAGAGTTAAGTTTTTAAATCATAGATTACTTGGATAGCTCAACAATTAACTGCTTGGATTTGGCACCTCTAGAATTTTGTCCTCAAAATGTCTGAACAAATGACTTTTTTTTTTTCAAACTCCGTGTTCTTGATCATGGACGTTTTTACTTCTCTCGGTCTCTTGGTTCTTCGAAAATTATAGAACACTAAATGAAAAGGAAGGAAAGAACTTACTAAATCAAAACCTATCACTCATCTCTTGGGTTGAGTAACTTACTATATGCCAAAACCACTTTAAGGCAATCTCCATAAAGTAGAGACAGATATATTAGCCCCTGAAATGGACCATATGCAATCTAGTATTAGGCTTGCAAATGGCTAGATTTCAGTGATTGATATAATCATGTTAGTAAATCGACTTTTTATCAGTTTCAAAAGCTAGTAGTCTCTTTCTCAAATATTTACAACTTCACTTAAAACTCTTTCATGGAACACTCATCCTTGATTTTGCTTAAATATTTATTCCCAAAGAGAGTATTTATTTCAGAAATGCTACCAAGAACAATTTATTTCATAGAAATCCCATAGGGAAATTTGGTAGAATGCATGCAATTATTGAGATGAGTGGATCTAGAAGGTTAACCCATGAATATAGATAAACAACACAAGGTTTAAGTTTTCCTCTGAACATTATCCAAACCTCTCTGGTCTGCAAAAGACAAAAGATTGTGCTCTCCTGCAAGGTTTCTCATTCTGCCCAATCACCATCAGTCATAAAGAACAAGAGAATGGTTCTTTTCACATACTTGGATAGCTTCACTTCTGTGCCTCACTAAAACTACTACGTGCCAAAACATACAATTAAACAAGAAAGCTTAACTGAACTTATTTGAGCCTTTAAAAAAATTAGAATAATTGTATTTGAAGAAATGTTCAGGCTAGCTATAGTATGTAACCAACCTGTTACAGGGCCAAAGTCCATGAACTAAAAAAAAAACCTCACTCTTGAGGAAACAGCAACAACAAAAAATGAAAACAAATAAACAGAAAACTTGTCTTAAAATGAAAGGTGGTACAATTCAGGAATTACCTTGTGATTCGTAGGCAGTCAATTATTAGTTCTTGTAGAGTATGCAAATGAACTTGTGGATCAATAACATTCTTGGCTTCTCATCTTTATTCCTAGCAGTGCAGGCATATGACAGAAGAAGACAAATGTTGTGAAGTTTGTCTGATTGTTTCCTAACTTTGAGGCCACACAGTATATGAGATTAAGGAAATGGATCCCATTGATTTTTCATTTTTCTGCCACCAAATCCAAAATTATTCTTACAATGGAAAAATGCCTTGTCAAACCCAAGTTGAACTCTTGCAGTTTTCTTCTATATCATATATCTTCCATCATTTACTCAAAGGATTTCACTCCTACAGTTATTACCTTTGGAATTTATGTTTAAGTATAGTATCAAAAAGATATATTTATTTTTCCCACGGATAAAAGCAGTCTTCTAATAAGTACAAAGGCCTTTTTTTTTTGGATATTGCTTTTGTCTCAACATTCTATTTGTGTGCATATGTATCTATCAACATTATTTTAATTATTGTTGTTTTACAAAATGCATATATATAAGCCAAGTCACAAACTGTGTATGTTGATCAAAATTGTCTTTGTAATTTTGTATTTTTATTCAAGATCAAATTTAGAATGAGTTTATCAATTATATTATGGGCATATTTTTGAAAATACTAGTTTTGATGGCTTTTCTTTATTTACTTTAGAAAAGATTATGTATTTCATAAAAAGCAAAAAATGCTTTAAAGTTGTGTTTGTTTATACATTTATTTGAATAAAAAATGGAAATTTTATAATATACATTTTCCCATGTTGAAATAAAAGATTTCTTATAAAAATGTGTACTTTTTCATATTAGTTATACATTTCTGTTTGTGCAGTTACTAGTATCTCAAGTGTTTATTGTGATTTTTGTTATTTTTCTAATTGATTTTTCTGCCCATTAGAAAAGCTATTTTTTGTGTGTATGTTGTGCTTATATCTGTGTATGTTGTGCTAATTCACTTTGCTAATACTTTTGATAATTTAATATTGATTCTTATTGGATAGATATTTATTTAAAGTATTTTAAATATACAAAATTTAATAGAAAATAACAATAAAATGTCTATTAAACTACTTCATAAAATGTTAACATTTTATCCTTTTGCTTCAGGTTCTTTTAAAGAAAATCTGTTGAAGTTCCCATGATTATCCAAATTAAATTCCAAAACTTTCACAATAGTGTCCCCTATTCGATAGCATTCCAGCACTGTTGCAATAGTATCCACTATTTTGCAATAGTATCCACTAGTAAAGAAATTGGGGGTTATAATTTCTATGAATTTTTATACAACAACAACTATATACAGATATGTGTGTACAGTTGCTTTACATATTATAACATTTTATACATATGACATCATGTTGTATACCTTACGCTATTTTTAATGAAATACATTTAATGACATATATTCATCATATAGATGTATCTGTTGTTTATTCATGTTGGTATTGTTTAAATGAACCGAAATATTATTTCTCCAATCTCCTCTAGAGGACCAATATTTTAACACTACACACATAGCAGTAATGAATATTCTTGTACAAATCTCCTTATATCTCTGGCAACTTTTTTTTTTTTTTTTTTGAGACGGAGTCTCGCTCTGTGGCCCAGGCTGGAGTGCAGTGGCCGGATCTCAGCTCACTGCAAGCTCCGCCTCCTGGGTTTACGCCATTCTCCTGCCTCAGCCTCCCAAGTAGCTGGGACTGCAGGTGCCCGCCACCTCGCCCGGCTAGTTTTTTGTATTTTTTTTAGTAGAGACGGGGTTTCACCGTGTTAGCCAGGATGGTCTCGATCTCCTGACCTCGTGATCCGCCCGTCTCGGCCTCCCAAAGTGCTGGGATTACAGGCTTGAGCCACCGCGCCCGGCCTCTGGCAACTTTTATAATTCCTTCTGTGTTGTATTCATATTTTTATATCTCCTTGAGTGTATTTGAATAACATAATTTTATATATGTCATTATTTATACCGATTATCAAAATTTTAGTCTAGAATTATATGTACTATTTTGTGTCAAAAAAGGTACTTTCATTTGTATCGGAAATTATATAATATTTAACCTGTTTAAAAACTTTCACTTTGAAATCTCTTACTGTCATCAACTTTACTCTTTCTTTCATATTGAAAGAGAAAAACAAATAGAAGTTCATTAAAGGAGCTTATTTAATCCCAAGAGGTGCAATTCTGAATGTCATGATCCTGAATGTTGAAGTCCCACATGATCAAATTTCCAAAACTGTAACTCTGGAAAAAATAATTTAAAAATGTGTTAAAAGACATTTATTTATATTTTTAAAAGGCAATTTATTTGAGAAACATATAAAACACATCAGAGCATGTCATACATAATTTACACAACAAAAACAGCAATATAACATACATATTATTTCAAACATAAACTCAGGTACACAAATGACAGGCACATGAGTATCAAGCAAGTGAACCATGTTCATAAAGAAAGAAGTGAAAAAGCAAAATATATAAATGCCTATCAGTATGGTTGGCAATTTTGTGCACTCAGCTTTATGCCTGTGATTATCTGAAATGCTGTGATGGACAGACAAGTCTTTTGACAAGATTGATCAAAAACTTCAAAGGGTAATCAATGCATATGCAGTCACCCAAAGCGCTGAGACCTGGAGAAATTTTATCTTTCAAAAATGCAGATGTATGATAAGAACATCTCTTTACCTATTGAAGAAGTTTTAATGTTTTCACATTGAGAACTAGGAAAACCAATGGTGTTACTCTCAGTTCAAAGCTGAAAGCCTCAGGACCCTGGGACCCCTGGTATAAGTGCTGGAATTCAAAAGTTGGCAAGCCTGGAGCTCTGACGTCCAGGACACAGAATAAAAGTCTGTCCCAGCTCTCAGAGAGATACCAGTTTGCTCGGTATTTGTTCTCTCTGGGACTCTGTGGCAAATTGGATGTTGCCCACCAATGTTGAGGGCAGGTCTTCCCTACCTAATCCTCTCAGATTCACACATGAATCTTCTTTGGAAACACTCTTACAGACACACAGACAAGTTTATGCCTTACCAAGTTTCAAGGATTCCTAAATCCAGTTAAGCTGACATCTAAAATTAACTCCACCTCTTGTCAACTTGGCACCCATACACATCTCTTTAGCCATACTTAATTTCCAAATAAAGGCAATAACAAGTTAGTAGTTCTACTTAACATGATAAAACTATTCTGTGGTTGTGATTTTGGGGATTTTAGATGTTAGGGATTTTAGACTTTGGAATTTTGGTCTTTAGAAATGTCAATATTTGGGATTATGGCAGTCAGAATTGTGTCTTTCAGGATTCTGATCCTATTTATTAGCATGCGTATTTCATGTATATGTCGGGGACACCCAGGGAGTGAGTAACTCTTAGAGCAGTGGCTTAGAACTCTAGCTTACATAGTATCTTCAACAAAGAACAAAAAATTCTTTGAAAGTGACAAGACAAAGGAAAAGGTCCTTGAGCTTCTAGGAGTGGCAAATTGTAGGAAGGCAACAACTGGGGAACTAATAGTGGATAAAGACTACTTAGTAAAGCTTATTATAGAGCTTCCATCTGTTTGGGCTGATGAGAGTCTAAATTTGTCTTCTGTGATCAATGTTTTCCCTTCCTGGTAAAGAGTAGAGGAGGAACACCTTTGTAAATGTGTGTCCTGCCTTTAGGCAAATAAGAGGAAGGTAGAGAGCTTTTCTGTATCTGCTTCTTCTCAACTGCCTTCAGCTCAAAATAATTATTATGCCAAAGTGGCATATTGTAGTGTGATATATTCTCCAATCCTTCACTTGTTTATAACTCCTTATCTGTTCAAGTGTTATCAGTAGATTACAACAATTCAGTTACATTTTTTGGGCTCCACTTCTAATTTTATTTCTCTTGTTATTTCTGTTACATCTACAGTCACTTCCTCCACTAGTCTTGAAGCTCTCAAACTCATACCTGAGAATTAAAATCAACTCCTTCCAAACTCTTATGAATGTTGGTATTTTCACCTCCTCCCATGAATCAAGAATGTTCTTAATGGCTTCAAGAATGATGAATATTTTCCAGAAAGTTTTCAATTTACTTTGCCCAGATCCATCAGAGGAATCACCATCCATGTCAGTTATAGCCTTACAAAATGTTTCTCTTAAATAACAGGACTTGAAAATCTAAATACTCCTTGATCCATGAGTTACAGAATGGATGTTGTGTTAGCAGGCATGAAAACATTAGTTTTCTTGTATATCTCCATCAGAGCTCTTGGGTGCCCAGGTGCACTGTCAATGAACAGTAGTATTTTGAAAGGATTCTTTCTTTCTGAGCAGTAAGTCTCTACAGGGAGCTTAAAATATTCAGTAAAATATGCTGTAAACAGATGTGCTGTCATCTAGGCTTTGTTGTTTTATTTATAGAGCACAGGAAAGTAGACTTAGTATAGTTCTTAAGAGTCCTGTGATTTTTGGAATGGTAAATGAGTTATTTGCTTCGGCTTAAATTTATCAGCTGCATTAACCCTTAAGAAGAGAGTCAGCCTGTCCTTTGAAGATAGGCAACGTCTTCTCCTCTCCAGCTGTCCTAGATGGCGCCTTTTTCCAATAGAAAATTATTTTGTCTGCACTGAAAATTTGTTATTTATTGTAGCCACCTTCATCAATTATCTTAGTTAGATCTTCTGGACAACTTGCTGCAGCTTCTACATTAGCACTGTGATTTCCCTTTTTACTTTTATGTTATGGTTATGGCTTCTTTCACTAAACCTCATGAACCAACCTCTGTTAGATTTCGAATTTTCTTCTGCTACTTCCTCACCTCTCTCAGCCTTCACAGAATTGAAGAGAATTAATGCTTTTTTTCTGAATTAAGCTGTGGCTTAAGGGAATGTTGGGGCTGGTTTGATCTTCTACCCAGACCACTCAAACTTCCCCATATTGGTAATAAGGCAACTTCTGCTTTTGTATCATTCATGTATTCACTGGCGTAGCACTTTTAATTTCCTCCAAGAACATTTCCTTTTTATTCTCAACTAGGTTAGCTGTTTGGCATAAGTCACCTAGCTTTCAGCCTATCTCAGGTTTCAACATGCCTTCCTCACTAAGCTTACTAATTTCTAGCTTTTGATTTGAAGTGAGAGACATGCAATTCTTTATTTTGCTTGAATACTTAGGGGTTATAATAGGGTTATTACCTGACTTAGTTTCAATGTTGTTGTGACTCAGGGAATAGAGAGGACTGAGGAAAAGGAGAGAGATGGGGAAACTGCCTGTTAGTGGAGCAGTCAAAACACCACAACATTTATCTATTAAGTTCTCCATCTTATAGAGGATGGTTCATGGCCTCCCAAAACAATTACGATAGTAACATCAAAGATCACTGATCACATATCACCATAACAGATATAACAATAATGAAAAAGCTTGAGATATTGCAAGAATTACCAAAATGTGACACAGAAACAGACGTGAGCATAGGCTATGTGAAAAAAAATGGTGCCAATAGTCTTGCTTGATGCAGGCTTGCCACAACCTTCAATTTGCAAAAATACAGTATCTGTAAAGAGCAATAAAGTAAAACATGATAAAATGAGTTATGGTTGTCCATGAATCTACTAGGAATCAATGTCAAAACACAGGATCAAACAAATCCATTGTTTCACTTTTCTCACATAACAAAGCTTTTTGAGGTAGGATGGTTTCAGATGAGAGTGTCACCCCATCCCAATTTTGTTGTTTTGGTTTTGCTAGGCTTTTATAATCTAAAGATTTAATATGAAAATATGTATCCTTAGTAATGATTCCCTATTAAATTCATAACTTGCTCTATTTTACTTTTTCATTTTGAAACTCCTGTTAAACAGATGTCAGAAGATGTTATTTTTTCACATATATTAGCTTTCCCACATAAATTCCACTTCAAAAATTTTATCTTTCATTCCTTAAGAATATACCTCCCTCATTGACATACTAGCTAATCAAATCCAATGCCACATCAAAAAGATAATATTTCATGATCAAGTGGGTTTTATCCCAGGGATGCAGGGATGGTTTAACATATGCAAGTCAATAAATGTGACATCACATGAACAGAATTAAAAACAAAACCATATGATTATCTCAAAAGTTGCAGAAAAAAAGATTTGATAAAATCCAGCATCATTTTATGATAAAAACCCTCAACAAAATAGGCATTGAAGGGACTTATCTCAAAGTAATAAAAGCCATATATGGCAAACCCGTAGCCAACATTCTACTGAATGCGGAATGGTTGAAAGCATCCCCCCTGAGAACTGGAAAAAGACAAGGGTACCCGCTTTCACTTTTATTTAACATAGTACTGGAAGTCCTAGCTAGAACAATCAGACAAGACACAGAAATAAAGGGCATTCACACTGGAAAAGACGAAGTCAAACTGTCACTGTTTGCTAATGATATGATCCTATATCTAGATAACCCTAAAGACTAATCCAAATAAACTGTAGATCTGATAAACAAATTCAGTAAAGTCTCAGGATACAAAATCAGTGTAGACTAATGACTACCACTGCTATACACCAACAATGACTAAGCTGAGAATCAAATCAAGGACTCAATGCCTTTTACAATAGCTGTAGAAAAATAAAGTACTTAGAAATATACAAGGAAAACTACAAAACATAGCTGAAAGAAATCATGGATGACACAAACAAGTAGAAACACATGCCATGCTCATGGATGGGAAAAATAAATGTTGTGAAAATGATCATACTGCCCAAAGCAATCTACAGATTCAATGGAATTCCCATCAAAATACCATCAGCATTCTTCATAGAACTAGAAAAAACAATCCTAAAATTCATATGGAACCAGAAAAGAGCCCACATAGCCAAAGCTATACTAAGCAAAAATAACAAATCTGGAGGGATCACGTTACTTGACTTTAAATTATTCTACAAGGCTATAGTTACCAAAACAGCATGGTGGTGGTATAAAAATACACACATAGACCCATGTAACAGAATAGAGAACCCAGAAATAAAGCCAAATACTTATAGCCAACTGATCCTTGATGAGGCATCCAAAAACATAAATTGGGGAAGAGACACCCTATTCAATAAATGGTGCTAGGGAAACTGGCATACCACATGTAGAAGAATGAAACTGGATCCTATCTCTCACCTTACACAAAAATCACCTCAACATGGATCAAAAACTAGAAGATAACATCAGGAAAACTTTTCTGGACATCAGCTTAGGCAAAGAATTTATAACTAGGTCCCTAAAGGCAAATTCAACAAAAATAAATAAGTGAGACCTAATTAAACTAAAAAGTTTCTGCACAGCAAAAGAAATAATCAGCAGAGTAATCAGACAACCAAAGAGAGGGAGCAAATATTCACAATCTGTGCATTGGGCAACAGACAAGTATCCAGAATGTACAAGTAACTCAAAAAAATCAGCAAAGAAAAAACAAATAATCCCATCAAAAAGCAGACAAAGGACACAAATATACATTTCTCTAAAGAAGATGTATAAACAGCCAACAAACATATGAAGAAATGCTCAATATCACTAACCATCAGGGAACTGCAAATTAAAATCACAATGAGATACCACCTTACTCCTGCAAAAATGCCCATAATTAAAAGTAAAAAAACAATAGATGTTGTCATGGACATGGCAGAAAGGGAATAGTTTTACACTGCTGTGGGTAATGTAAATTAGTACAACCACTACAAAAAACAGTATGGAAAGTTCTTAAAGAACTGAAAGTAGAACTACTGTTTGGTCCAGCAATCCCACTACTGGGTATCTATCCAAAGGAAAAGAAATAATTACATGAAAAAATACGTGTACATGCGTGTTTATAGAAGAACAATTCACAGTTGCAAAGATATGGAACCAACCTAAGTGCCCATCAGCTAATGAATAGATAAACAAAATGTGGTATCTATACACCATGGAATGCTACTCAGCCATAAAAATGAATAAAATAATGTCCTATGCAGCAACTTGGATGGAGATGGAGGCCATAGTTCCAAGTGAAGTAACTCAGGAATGGAAAACCAAATATTGTATGTTCTCACTTATAAGTGAAAGCCAAGTTATGAGGGTGCAAAAGTATAAGAATAATGTAATGGAAGGTGGGCACTCATGGAGGAAGGTTTTAAGGGGGGTGAGAGATAAACAACTATATATTGGATTCATGTGACAGGTGCACTAAAATCTCAGCAATCAGTACTAAAGAATTTATAAATATAACCAGAACCATCTGTACCTCTAAAATCTATTGAAATAAGAGAAATTAAAAAAGAGAATATTCCTCTTGATCTATTCCATTATCATTTTTGTAACTCAGTCTCCATATTATTCTATAATTTTGTATGTACATACATACATATATAGGCATGTATATACACAAATACATATATATTTCTAAGAATGCTAACAGTTTGTTTCTTTGTCATAATTCATCTGTTCTTAGTGGATGTAATAGGTTTTTAAAGAACTGTGAAGACTAATTTGTAGAGAATTTATTTGCAGATGATGGCTTTCTTTGATAGTAATTGTTTTATTTTAACGTTCAGTGATTTGGGGATATATAATCATATCTGTGAACACATATATAATTGAACTGTTTCAGGATTAAAATTAAATAGGTATCTGGGTTGTTCTTTCTTAACCCAAAGAATATTCCTATTTGTGCATTGGTGGATTCAGTTTCTTGTTTTAGTATGGTTTGTTGGGGACAGGCAGGACCTTCAGTAGAATATGGACACAGGAAACTGTTTCTAGGTGTGGGCACTCTTGATTTCTCCCTGTGGCTGTACATTATTCTCTAGTCAAATACTCACCTTGTAGGTCTTCTAGGTGAGGCCAACACAATTAAGCTGGTAGTAAGAGCTTTATTCTGAAGGAAGAATGCAGTCTGTAGTTGATTCAGGGTCTGCTCAATATCTCAGTCCCCAAACTCATGACAAAGACCTACCTTAGGCTGATTCTCATCCCTGTTTAGAAATAACTTTGTGCTGAAACAAAATAGTTCTGCCTCTAAAGTCAGTGGACTAAAATAGATAAGGAACATCTCTTTCAAACTCAGCCTTAAATGAACTGTCCTGATGATCACCCCTCAGCCACTCTGGATCCTGTTGAATTTGGGGAGATTCTTCTAAGCCTTAGTTAGTAAATGCTCTTTTCACCACCTCTAGACATTTCTGCTTCCTGTATTTTGGGTTTTATTTTCCCTGTTTAATTGTTTCCTGATTTGCATGCCATCTTCCATCTATTGGAAATTTCTGAAAAGTTTCTAACCTAATAAACATACCCCCTTTTTTTCCCCTATGCCTATTATTTATTTATTTTTCCTTTTGCATTTTATTTTCTGTCACTTCAACAGAGTGGAGTGAGTAAAGAGATACAATTCATTATCTTGATCCAAATAAATTCCCTGTCATTGGAAACTCTTTAATTCTTTTGAAATTGAAAGCTTTTGACACACGCACTATCTTCTTTCTCCAAGAACCTGCTATATGAATTTTGTCAAGGTGTGGTTTACAGTTCTGCATGCTCAGCTCTCTTTAGTGATTTTATGCACTCTAGTGGCTATTTGTGTGTGTGTGTGTGTGTGTGTGTGTATGATTATTATTTAAAACTATGCAATGTATGCACGTAGATCTAAATGATGATGATAATGTTTAACACAGGTGCTTATCAGGTGCTGGGCATTTTGCTAATTATTTTACGTGTTTAATATTTTTAACCCTCATGACATATTAACCACCAAAACCTTCATTTTACAAATGAGAAGACCAAAGCTGGAAGAGTTTGCATAAGTATCCCAGGTTCTGTAGGCTTGTGAGTGTTGGAGTCATGATTGCATGCAGCACTGGGATTCCAGAACCAGCATTTTTTAAAAAAACTCTGCTATATTGCTGCTTATGTGTATTTATAATTATTTAGCCAAGAAGTGAAGTCCTTATGTTCTCTCATGTATTGAAAAATGAGAAGAAACACAAACACTCTTGGGGACTTCTGCATTTAGTAGCCAAATATTAAGCAACAAGGCAAATTACTTGTGGGACAAATTCTAGTATCTCAGAGTTAAGGATAAATTGCAAATTGCCACATGGAGATTTATCATAATGTCTGGCGACTGGGATGGTTTTCTAATAATTTTCATGAGGAACAAATAGTGCTTTGTGGTTTTCTTTTTATCTAGGTCAATTCTTGTTATCATGCCTGGATCTAAGCAAATGCTTTCTCTTTTAACATCAGAAATATACTATTAAGTATATTTACCTACTCAAACCCTACAAACATATAGGGTATCTTACAAGGTCTTTGTTCAGTCTGAAGCTCTGTCTTAACTTTTTTAGGCCATTGACTTAGAAAGCCCAAAAATTCCTTATACACTCTTTTTTAAAAATTAAGCTCATCTTTAAGCAATGCTCCCTGTGACAAAGTCCTTGCAGATGACTCTCTTAGTTTTCTTGGTTGAAACAAAATGAAAGCAATAAATAAAAGCCCACAGAAATAGACTCAGAAACAGGACTATGCTCAAATCTTACATCTATCACTTATGTTTTCCTAAATCAGTGATTCATATATGAGTTTTGTTTTCTGATTTTTTAGAAAGGATACTTAATATATTTAGGATTTTATAAAATTTGATTAAAATAAAATATTGTAGGCCTTACACTGGAAACATGTTTTAAGTCTAAATAGAACATCTTCCCTGCAAGGTCAATACAATATATGAAAGTACAGTTGACCCTTGAACAACTCAGGAGTTAGAAGTGCTGACCTCGTGCAGTAGAAAATGTGTGTATAACTTTTAACTCCACCAAAACTTAACTACTAATAGCCTACTGTTGACCTGAAGCCTTACTTGTAACATAAAGTCAATTAATACATATTTTGTATATGTATTACACACTATTCCCTTATAATGAAGTAAACTGGAGAGAGTAAAATGTTGTTAAGAAAGTCCTCAGGAGGAGAAAATATATTTACAATTCATCAAGTGAAAGTGGATCATCATAAAGGTCTTCATTCTCATGATCTTCGTGTTGAATAGGCTGAGGAGGTGACGGAAGAGGAGAGGAGGGGTCGGCCTTGCTGCCTCAGGGGTGGCAGAGGTGGAAGAGAATCCTCATATAAGTGGACTCTTTTAGTTCAAACACCTGTTATTCAAGGCTCAAATGTGTTTCATAAAATGTGAGGCACATATACTACATATTCTGAGATAGAGGAAAACAAACAGGCTCTGAAAACAAACACTCTGACCCAAAAATGCTCACAAAAGCTCTGCAGCCCTGGGTAACTCTTCTAATTTTCTTAAAATGTTATTTATTTACCAATAAATTGGTGCACTTAAACTATTTCAAAATAAAATGGAAAATAACATTTGATAAAGTGAGAAGACATTCACTCATATTTGATACTCATTAAATTCTGTGCATTTCTCTTCTTAAAACATTTTATATTACACTCATTCGACTAAAAAACCTTAAGCTCATGTGTTTGTATGTGTATGTATACACACAAACACACACAGAAATAACATTCTTTCTGTATTTGTGCTATATATGCTGGGAAAACTAATACCAAGTGTTGGTGAGGCATGGAACAATACAAACTTTCATATTTCATTCTTATGGGAATGTAAACATGAATAACCATTTGGAAAGCAATATGACAATTTCTAATAAATAGATATTTCTAGTAGATAATGCATCAATTTCACTTTGAGTTATGTGTTGTAGAAAAATTTTTGAACATGTGCTCACTGAGGCATGTTTAAAGGTATGAATTACATAATTTAAAAGTTCCACAAATTGCTAACAACCTCAATGCCACCAGTAAGTCAATAGAGGAATAAATTGTAGTCTGTTTATATAATAAAATGTCATAAAGTAATGATACATTGAGTGAATAAAACAAGTGGTACAAGAATACATAAGGATGCTAACATAGTCAAATAAAAAACACATGGAAAATGTGATTGTTTACACACACACGTAGGTTGCAAAAGCATAAAACCTTGGATGGAAATGGTATTCCCAAGTTTCAGTTTAGAAGTAGCTTCTGAAAAGAAATTGAGAGAAAGGCTGGCACCAACTAGATCTGTCACATTGTATTTATTTAAGAGAAGAAGATGATGTGAAAGCAAATATACTCAAATGTCAACATCATCTGTTAAGTCCGGATGGTAGGTATGGAGTGTTGACAAAATTGGTCTCTGCATTTGTATGTTTATTGGCAGGGTTATAAAAGCATACAAATAAACTCTTTTGGAAACTATGGAAAACCTTTAGTTGTTTTAAATTCTTTCTGGATAACAGATATACAATCTATATAGGGGATCATATATTTGTATTTTCTATATGTGCAGCTTAGTTACTGAGAGGATGCAATATATGTGTGCACATATGGATATGCATACACTCGATTTCTTTATCTCTGTGTGTATATAACACTCTTATATTTATACCATATGTACAATGAGTTGTGTCCCTGCTGTCTCTTCTCACTGTAAATTACTTTAAATTTTCATAAAATACATTAATTTAGGGAAATGCTTTTTTACTTACCCCTGACTCTTTTAACAGATTTTATTGACAGATGTTGCTTTAAATTTTCTTAGGTAGCACTACACTTTTTCCTCCAACCGTTTGCCAAGACAGATCCAGGATTTTGTTCCTCTCTGCTTTGTTTCATCATTTTCTGTGAAAACAGGCTGGACACACTTTAATAACCTTTGTTATTAACATATTTTAACTTTAAATCTGTTAAATAAGATATAGTGTATTCAAAGTGTACTTGGGTCATAGAAAGACCGGAAATCTGCCTTTACATCTCATGGAAATATCTTATGAAATGTCTAGTAATACACCCACCTAATTGCAATTTCCTGTAACATAGAGTGGCTTTTAATAAAGCTTATTCTTTTTATGGTTTACTGTAGCGTGACTTCTGGATTGTGTGATTTGACATCAGAAATTACTTAGATGAGATTATTTCCTTGTATTTTTTACTCTTAGGATATGTGGAGTCACATTCTTTTCCATAATGAAAAAAAATTAATAAAATGCTCAAGAAACAAATGGACCACAATTCCACCCATTCAAAATAATTGCAAGGAGGGTTGGCCTGAATCTGGAAACAAAGAAAATGTTAAAAGAGGCACCATATGTTCACTTTCAACTGAGGGCAGTAATGAGGATCCGCTTTCAACAACAGTCTACCTAAGCAAGGGTCCTGCTGAGACCGTTACGATGAACAGAACATGCTTACTTCCTAGTCTGTTGATTACTGATGCGACTGCTGATGTGGTTTTAAAAGTGCTTGAGAATAACAGTTTATTATAATAAGTTAAACATTCCTTGTCTGCTCCACCACCAAATCTTATGTAAACCGAGATTTCCTTTATAAAGTAACTTTCTTTCCTAATGTTATGAATTAATTATCATGTCAAATAAATAAAATCACCCATGTTCATGAATTCACATGGAAAGCATGTGGGATTTTTAAAAAATAAATCTAGAAGTGTCAGGTTAGCTCAGAGTTAGATGGTAAGAAAAAGTAATGCATTTCAGGGTAGCTATTTCCCTAATATTTAATTTATATTTGTCTTATCTCTCTTATGTTTCTCTTGCTGTCAAGTACATGCACAAGCTAATAAAGCATGAATGGAGAGTAACTCTGAGGCTTTGATTATAAGAAAATACCTTTAATTTTATCCCTGACACTTTGGCTGGTTTTAGAATTTAGGTAAAAATTTTTTTTTCTTTGCTAAGATCAGTAAAAACATTACTGAAAACATTATTTCTGAGACCCAGAATTGCCAGTGAAGTATGCTTTCATTTTGTGAAAACAATTTATGTTTCTTTATAAGAGGTCACTACTTTCTTTCCGGAAATTTTAAGAGCTTCTGTACTCTTGGTGTTCTGAAAATTCACAAGTTACGTACAAAGTATTTCAAAATATATATATTTTGTTCAGCAGTTTATAGGCACCTTAAATCTTAAAACATATGTCATTCAGTCATTCAGCTCTAGAAAGGTTAGTACTTATAAATAATTTCCTTGATAGTTATTGGTTAATCTCCATGTTTTATTTTATCTTCTTTTTTAGAGATTTCTTTTATCATATGTTACACCTTCGAGATAGGTAATATTTTCTCTCTTTTTGGTCATATTCTTTCTCTCTCTCTCTTTTATACACACACACATACACACACACACACACACACAAGCATGATAGAGGGCAGAAGCTCTCTATTTCAGAAAATCAAAAACTTCTAAAACTTACAAACTTCATATTAGGACCCTCACATGGTAATCCTAGCAGACATTTAGAATAGAAAAGTGAAAATTGGCTGAGGCCAATTGTAATGCCCTAGTTGTAAAATCATGTCATTGATCCATTCAAAATGTGAGTTTTGAGTACTAAATAAGAAATTCCAAAGCCCCACACACCCTCTCTTTCTACTATGAACAAGAATTTCTCTGGAGGTTTCAGCCAATGTAATATGGCAAGAAATAATATGTAGAGCTTTGAATGGAAAGAGAGGGACACATTTTTATTGTTTCTAGCTGATTTAATTATCTACTCAAGTAATGCAAGGAAATTAATTAGAAATGGAGAAAACTATTATAACAAGCTAGGAATTTGAGTTGAGTGGCCTCAAATAGAAGCAGGATAATGTAAAAAATACTCCGTGTGTACCAGTGTAGAGAGTGGAATGACGGACCATGAAAATTTGGAAGCATGAGCCAGCAGGAGGCGGTAGGGTTATGAGAAATTACATAATGGGTGCAGTATACATTATCTGAGTGTTGAATACCCTAAAAGCCCTGATTTGACCACGACACAATCTATGTATGTAACAAAATTGCACAGGTACCTCATAAATTTGTACAAAATAAAAGGCAAATCTAAGCACATTTTTAATACTCTATGTAATAATAAAAATGGCATAGCTAAAAGTGAATCTAATAAAATTCTAACAGACCTTTTTAACCAGAAAAAAAAGTATACTCATATATATGACTGTGAGTATTTTATTTAAATCACAGAAATAAAGAACCCATACTGAAGGTATCTTTTTTCTTTTTATCCAAGCTGAAAATGCAAAACCCATATAGAAAGGACCTGGTATGGAATAAGAGAGAAATGAGGAAGGAAAGTAAAAAAGTAAATTATAGCACAAATAATTCAAAAATATAATAAAGCATAAATCACTCATTATTTATCTTCTCCAAACTTTCATCAAGGCAAAACCATAATGAATTTGACTAATTTGTTTTTATATTCCCTCATTCTCTGTTTTTCTTTCTTTTCTTTCTTTCTTTTTTATTGAGAGGGATTGATAAGAAACAAAACAACAGAAGAGAAAGAAGTTAAAAAAGTTGTGAGTTTATATAACCCACAATGTACATTATTAGACTTCACACAGTTATAGCTTGACAACACAAATTTATGCTGTCAATTATCAAAAAGAAAAATAATAAAGTAAAATAAAATTTAAAGTAAAAACCAACAAAATTCGGCTGGACCTGGTGGCTCATGCCTGTAATGCTAGCATTCGGGGAGGCCAAGGCAAACTGATCACCTGAGGTCAAGAGTTCGAGACCAACCTGAGCAACACGGTGAAACCTCATCTCTACTAAAAATACAAAAATGAGATCTGCGCGGTGACATGTGCCTGTAGTCCCAGCTATTCGGGAGGGTGAGACAGGACAATTGCTGGAGCCTGAGAGGAGGAGTTTGTAGTGTGCCGAGATCGAGCCACTGCATTCCAGCCTGCACAACAGAGAGATACCATGCCAAAAAAAAAAAAAAAAAATGTATAGTTTAGTTGGTTAAAGAAAACTAACGTAAAACAACAGCCACTTGGCATGTAAGTAGCATATGTATTTGTTTTCATTGTCAACAATTTTACATATGATAGAAATGAAGCCAGCAAGTCCGGGAGCGGTGGCTCACACCTGTAATCCTAGCACTTTGGGAGACTGAGGCAGGCAGATCACCTGAGGTCAGGAGTTTGAGAACAGCCTGACCAACCTGATGAAACCCCGTCTCTATCAAAAATACAAAAAATTAGCTGGGTCTGGTGGTGTGTGCCTGTAATCCCAGCTAGTCAGGAGGCTGAGACAGGAGAATCTCTTGAACCGAGTGGCAGAGGTTGCAGTGAGCCAAGATTGCGCCACTGCGCTCAGCCCGGGAAACAAAAGCAAAACTCCGTCTCAAAAAAAAAAAAAAAAAAAAAAAAAAGAAGCCAACTTTTAATTAGGATAAATTAGTTACAAATTTTGTTTAGGATTGTTCTAAACTTCATTCTGCTCTATTCCATTTACTTTATTAGTTACATATTACTACTAATGCAGAGATACATGAAAGGGCAAAACAATAAAACAGATTTTCCAATCAGTCCTAATACAAGCTTCCCAGCCATGAAATCAGCAAAACCAAATCCTTTCCATGGCAGCCACTGAAGAGCTTCTTCTCAAGTCCTTCAAGGAGAGAGAAAGCAGCGCCTGGTCATTAAACTGAGTAAAAAGGACCACATTTTTCTTCCTCTTCAACAAAGAGAAGAAGGGATTATCTGTGCACACCTGCAGCTGGGTTAATTTAGGTTTTTCTCAAATTTCCTGCCAGAAACAAAATCTTGACAAAAAATATGGAGAACACTGGTGTGCTCATTTGAAAATGAAGACATTTCCTTTTCTTTTATGGGTTCTATATCCAAAAGGTAAAGGGCAGGGATGAGAATCATCCCTTTGGGAATTTCAAAACAGGGAGATATTTTGCAAGGTCTTTTTAGAATTGCACCCAAATAGCTTTTTCCACCTCTTTTTCTGAACGAATTCTAGCCATGTACTTATATGCAGTATTTTCAGATAGTGACAACATGTTTCCCAAGAGGTCATCTCTTTTAAGTTACCTTTGAAGGCAAAAAATGAGAGGACAAATGATTGATGGATTATTTGGAATTTCTAAGAGTCTAGCAAACAAACACAGTATGAATTCCTGAGAAGCATTTAATTAGCATAAGGGAAGCAATTTGATTTTCATACATAAATGGCTCGCCGTTGAGAACTGGAACAAAGATTCTCTAGATTCAAATTGGATCACACAAAAGGGATCTGTTTATTTTTTTAGATTTAATCTCCTCTATCCTTGCAAACTTTAGTTTTCTCTACAGATTACCTGAGGCTAAGAAGCAAGTTTTAGTCTCCTATGAAAACATTTAGCCTGGATTTATAAGCAAAATTATCATCACTAGGCATAAGTTGCTGGTAGGTAAAGAAAGATGTATAAAAATACAGGAGTTGAATGCCTAGATATTCTACTTAGACATTGTGAAATTATTTGCCCAGTGCCTACTTAGCTAAATAAATTGTTTTGCCTTGATGAAAGGGAAAAAGTATAAGTACACTCCTTTGAAGATGGGAGGAGTGTCCAGAGACTTACTCGGGCAGAAACTGTCCATTTGGATATCAAGCAACAAACTTTCAAAAGGAAGAATAATTCTGAATTATTCTTATCGAAGAAGACACTATTAAATTGTATATACTTAATTCCTCAAATCAGAGCATCAGGTTAAAAATCTTAGAGGGCATTATTTAGCCCTTGATTTTTTAAACATACAGGAGAATATGTATTCATTCAAAATTTATTTAGTAAATAAACATCTATTTTATTCTCTAGGTAGAATAAACATATATACATGTATGTATTTATATAATAAATAGAAATTTTATAATTTGCATACACATATAAAAATATATATGTATGTTTTTGTTCTATCCTAGAGAATAAAATAGACACTCATTTACTAAATAACTTTAGTAAATTGTTGTATGTGTCTGTATATGTGTGTGTGTGTGTATATATATATATATACATTGAAAACTTCTATGCCCTTGAAGAAACCCTTTTCTCCTGTAGCTGCAGGATTAAGATTGCTGAAGGCAAAACCCAAAATCTCAGCCTGCTAGTGGCTGAATGACCATGCAGATTGCATTGCCTGCTTCTTAGGATGTCTACTGTGCAAGTGAGGGAATTGATTGAGACAGAATGGTATCCTGAAGATTGGAATGGGATGTGTAAGAAGACATCAGGGAAGCTGGGGAAGCTGAGTTCCTAAATTTGACGGGTCTTCTGTTCCTGTAGCAACAGCCTCTACACTCCCTATATATATATTCAATAGAGTAGAATAAGGGCATATATATATATAATAAATATAATATACATTTTATATATACATATATACACATATATACGTATGTTATATATTATTATATTATATATACACATATTATATATTATATGCATCATATATAAAACATAATATATAAAATATATAATAAATATTATATAATATATACTATTATATAGTATATATAGTATATACAGTATGTATACATATTATAAATACATATAATACAATATATATATGTGTATATATATAAAGTACAGCAATATGCTCTACTTAAAGTCCACTCATTTAGATGTCACTCTCATCCAAAATACCCTCATAGAACATCCAAAATAATGTTTAACTACATATTTGAGTACCATAGCCCAGCCATGTTGACACATTACAATTAAATCTATGGTCCATTTTGAGTTAATATCTGTATAATTTATAAGATTTAGGTTGAGGCTTCTTCTCGCTGTTTTTTTTTCCCCTTGGCTTGTGGTTTCCAGTTCTTCCAGCATCTTTTATTGAAGATCTATCCTTGGGATTTCAAAAATATTCTTTATTTCCATTAACGTGTTTTCATTTGTAGCATTTACTTTTGATTCCTCCTTAGAGTTTCAACCTACATGCTGACATTACCTAGTTGTTATTGCATGTTGTCCACTTTTTCCTTCATATCCCTTAGCATATCCGTCAGCTATTTTTAGATCTTGTCTGATATCTGAGTGTGGTTTTGATGTTGCCTGCTTTGTCTCATAAGATTGTGATGTCTTTCTTGTTATTTAGCATGACTTGTAATTTTCCCATTAAAATTCAGACATGATACTTTGGGAAAAGGAACTGAGGTAAACAGGATTTTGGTGTGGTTTTTATGTTTTACTGGCTAGGAGTTAAACTGTGTTTAATATTTGCTATAGCTGAAGGTTCAGAAACTTACATTTCTTCTAGAATTCTTGTTTTTGTCTCTCTTGCTGTCTTTGGGTTTCCCTAGAAACTACCTCTTAAATAGAGTCTGTGTCTTGCAACTCTTGCAATTTCAGTCCGCTCTTACTATCCTGGAGCCCCGATTTGTCGGTAAGATATTGGGAGAGCCAAGGGTCTATAATCTTATGATTAAATCTCTACTTTTTGTCACGGACTGGGCTGTGACTTTCATCTTAGCCTTTTTTTTCCCCCTTATATGAGACAGGAAAGCTAGAGGAAATTGCCCTCCCTCAGATGAGATAAGAGTTTAGTAAAGTAGTGCCCCCTGAGGACTGATCTTCATTACAGAGAACAATGAAAGGACAGGATACTGTGGCTGTATGTCAAAATCATTACTTTCCCCCGAGCGTATTTCAAATTATTATTTTTCCCCTTCCTCTGATGGAATCAAGAGGCGGCAATTTTCTCAGATCCTCAAGGTAAGGACTTGCTGGGTCTCTTTCAGGTAAAACTCCAAAAGTGTGGGAAGCCCCCTTAAGACTGGGCATTTCCCAGGAGTTGTGAACTCTCAACTTAGACCACACTGAGCCTCTAGTAATTCAACAATTAAAGTTTAAGTGTTCCTGTTGGCACCAGCTCCAGCAGCATGTTTCTGCTCTTGAAATTCTGTTTCTAGTAAGCTGTGGTTCTCTGTAGCCACCTCTCTCTCTCTTCAGGTTTTGCAGCCATTTTCTGATAGACCTAGAAAAGTGGTTGTCTTTCCATTTGTTGAGCTTTTCTTCTTGCTGTGAGCATGGAGGGACAACTTCCAAGCCCTTTACACGTCAAAGAAGGTACCAAAAATCCCAAGGATAGATCTTCAATAAAGGATGCTGGAAGAATTAGAAGCACAGGCCAAGGAAAAAAAAACAGCAAGAAGAAACCTCAAACCTAAATCTTATAAATTATAAGATATTAACTCAAAATGGACCATAGATTTAATTGTAATGTGTGAAACTATGAAACTATGAGGAAAAAAAAAAAAAACAGAAAATTTTTAGGACCTAAGACTGAGCAAAGAGTTCTTAGACCTATACCAAAAAAAAAAAATATATACAACCCATAAAAAGAAATACTAACTGAATGTCATCAAATTTAAAACTTCCCTTTGTAAAAATCTCTATTAGGACAGTAGACAAACTTCAGACTGAGAGAAAATGTTTGCAAACCACATATACAACAAGAAAAATTGTATCTAGAATAGAAAGAGAACTCAATGCTCAAAGATTGAAAATAAAGACTAAACAAAAAATCTAATAAGCAAATGGGCAAAAGACATCAAAAATAAACATTTCATCAAAGAGAATATATGAATGGCAAATGAGTGCACAAAAAATGTCCAACATCATTAGGCACTTTAGTCATTAGGGAAATGCAAATTAATACCACAATGCAATATCACTGTATACCTATTATAATAAATAAAATTTGAAAAGCAATCATAGAACTAAATGTTGGCAAGAATGCTGAGAAACTGCATCACATATATATTGCTGGTAGAAATGCAAAATGATACAGCTAGTCTTGAAAAGAGCATGGAATATTCTAGCAAAATTAAACATGCATTTACTATAAAACCCAGCAACTGTACTCTTAGGTTTTTATCCCAGATAAATGAAAACTTATATTTATATAAATACCTATGCACAAATATTCATAGTAGCTTTATTCTTAATAGCTTCAAATTGAAAACAATCCAGATGCCCTGAAACAGATGAACAGTTAAACCAATTGTGATATATTCATAACATGGATTACTACTTGAAAATTACAAAGGAACAAGCAATACGTGCAACAATTTAGATGGATCACTAGTGAATTAGGTTGAGTGATAAAAGCTAATTTCAAATTGTTGCCTATTGTGCAATTCCCCTGATGTAGCAATCTTAAAATAACAAAATTATAGAGATGGAGAAGATGTGAATGGTTGTCAGCAGTTATTGAGAAGGGATGGTAGGAAAGTGGCTGAGGTTATAACTTGGTAGCATGTGAAATCCTTATGTTGGAACTGCAGCATTGGCACACAGATTTACGCGTGACAAAACTGCACTGAAATACATATACATATGTGCGCGCACACACACACACACACACAGAGAAATGAGCCCATCTAAACTGGTAAAATCAAAATAAAGTTAATAGGTTGTATCAATAATATATGCCTGGTTATAATATTATACCAGAATAATGCAAGATGTTGTCTTTGGAGGAAATTAGGTGAATGTTATACAGGATCTCTCTGTATTATTTCTTAAAACTACATGTAAATCTACAATTATCTCATACACATACACACAAACACACACACACACATATATATATATATGATGGAGTATTATTCAGCCTTAAAAAACAATGAAATTCTGATGCATGCAACACAGATGAACCTTGAGAGCGTGCTAAGCAAAATAAGTCAGACACACAAAAATGCAAATATCATTTCATTCTCCTTATATTTAGTACCTAGAATAGTCAAATTAATAGAAATGAAAAATATAACAGAGGTTACCAGGGACTGGGGAAAAGAAGTAATGGACAGTTATTACATAAGGGATATAGAGCTTTGGTTTGGAATTGTAAAAACTCTAGAGATAAAGAGCAATGGTGGTTGCCCAACTATGTGAATGTACTTATGACATGGAATTGTACACTTAAAATGGTTAAAATGGTAAATTTCATGTTATAGATATTTGCCACAGTGAAAAGCTACAATTATCTCAAAATAAAAAGTTTAAAAAGAGAGGTGGGGAATGTGAACATTAAAAATAACCCAGAGACAATTAGTCTAAAGCATTGAAATTTTATTCATGTATAGTTTTATAAGAGGAAGAACAGCACCTGTGGACAGCACCTCCTAGCCCCAAGGCAAGTGTGGGACTGAGAAAGAATAAAGTCACACAAATTCAAAGAAAACGATGACTAGTTGTTTAATGTATGGATTCAAGATTGGTTGGCCCAGTGGAGCTTGACATTGTGATTTCTGAACCCCAAGTTACTGTGTTTTAGGGACAGTGTTGACCCAATAAATCCATTAGTCTGAGCCCAGATTACCTACTAGGATCGCAGACCACAAATAGTTTTCCATCAATATGTTTTTTATGCTAATCATGATCAGCTCTTTTTGAAGAAGTGGTTGCTCTTATTTTCTTCTGCAAGCTTGGAAGCTCATGCAGCCCCTAAGCCAGGCAGGGGCAGAGCCCCTAAGCTAAGGCTCAAGGCTCAGTGGAAAATTCCTTTATTACTGCCTTCAGTCACCAAAGTTGGTTTGGGGTAGCTTCCCCATAAGCAGTTTCCCTTAGTTTGCAGTTTAGTTTAGAATCATCAGGAGAGCTTTAAAAAATACTGGTGACCGGGTCCCACCCCTAGAATTTCTGCTGTAATTGGTTTTGGTATGGCCAAGGCTTTGGGATTTTTAAAAGCTCCCTAAAGAATTCCATTTTGTCTTTATGCATCACTTGAGAATTACTGATGTATAAAGAGTGAAAAAAGCTGAAGTTTATTATACTGGAAAAGGAATACCTCTTTCTGCCTGATACTTCAGTAAAAAAGGGGGCATTTTCCTTACCTGGCAATATCTACCATGTCCTTCACCAATCCATTCCAAAATCTAAAAGCCTCATTGAAAATTAAATTTTCACTGTAATGAACCTGATGACCTCATGCTACAGCGAAAGCATAGTCCCTCTTGTCCCCATGGGTGATACAGAACAGCTGCCAACCATCCTTCTTCCAGTGAGCTGCTAGACACAAATAACAGCACAGCTCTACGTGTGTGTGTTGTGCTGAATGAAAATATACAGAGGAAGCTGGTGAATTCTTTTTCCTATTCAACAAATTTATTAATTTGTTTAAACTCCCAGAAGCCTGATCCTTTCACAGGAGCACAATAAGTTAATTGCCTTCTTATGTTTAAACAGCATCAATAGTGGGGCACTAACCATGGATAGTGCCTTT
Source organism: Theropithecus gelada (assembly GCF_003255815.1). Classification (NCBI taxonomy): domain Eukaryota; kingdom Metazoa; phylum Chordata; class Mammalia; order Primates; family Cercopithecidae; genus Theropithecus; species Theropithecus gelada. The sequence continues at coordinate 78,754,817 of NC_037678.1, read as the reverse complement.
TTAATATCCTGTGGTGTAGATGTGGCAGGAGGTAGTTAAAATGAGGGAATTCTTACTAAGCAATCAAATGGAGATTGTTTTTAATGCGGTGCCTTGGAGCTATACGAGCTTCTTTACAGCTAAGTTATGCCCAAAATACTTCCTTGCTTAGATCTTACCAGTGTAAAATAGATTACACTGGAGAGTTGTAGAAACTGCTACATCAAAGACACTTGGGCTGTCTTTCTCAGGAACATGGATGAGAACAGTGGTCTTGCATTCAGCTGACTTACATCTGCCTACAAAGTGAGATGTTTGTTTGTTTAGCTCAGGAAGGGAACTAACCAAGGTTGTCCATTTACCTTTTCACATAACAGATATTTACTAAACCTCTGTTGTATGCTAGGGGCTATTCAAGATCTTGGAGTTAAAACAAGACTGGCAGGGTATTAATCCAGGGGAGAAAAAAATCTATACATATTAGAACCTGATGTCTACAGTCAGCCTCCCTGGTTCTGCAGCCGGGCTCTACAATAAGCGGTGCGTAATTTCCCAGAGACTCAGTCATTTAATCGTAACATTGGGTAAATAATGGATTCTTCATTATAGAGGGTAGAATTACTAGGAGGAGTAAATGGAATAATAGATGAGAACTGCTTAACAACGTGCTAAGCACTTTATGTTACCTATTATTTCTATTATTCTTACCTACGGTCACTGTTTATTATTAACTTAAGTAAATAAGATTAGCTGTTTACAGAAATTAGTATCAGTGGTAATTAATCAAAAACACTTTTATTTTTCAGTGTAGATGTGGATATTTTGATATTTAAGAGAAAAAAGCATGAATAACATGCTACCATCAAAATGAAAGTAACAGATCAAAAAGCAGTATGTATAAGACTTCAATGGAGTTTTGCACAAGTGTTCATCTCTTAGAAAGCTCAGATTTAAATGATCTGACATGAAGAGAAAGATTCAACTGAACTTGACTTAATCCTAGATGAGGAAGTTAGCTTTGTACTTTTTTAGACTTTACTCTGTTTTATGGTCACAATCAGCTTTTATAACCACAGATATACAGGTGGAAAATGACTTCTTACATTTTCAAAGAAAATCGACAGAATCTCAGCTCTTGAAAGATGCACTTCCTGAGATTTCAGTGTCTGTGAATATTGTGTTGAAATATGTGAGAACAACATAAGACAGCTCACTTCTTCTCGTCCACTGACTTGGTGGCATGAAGAGTTGGTGTCTAATATGTTGGGAATGAAGAAGTAGAAGGGTGGTTGTAAAGGAGACAGTTAACCCTGGAGAAGTCTGGATACCAACCCAGAGTTAGCTATACCACGAATAAACTGGTGTGTAATGAGACGGGTAATGTATATTTGGACTTCACTGTCTTCATCTCTACAAAAGAAGAGATTAGACTTCTACATCTAACAATCTGTGATTCATTTAGACCTGGTATTTTTATGTAATTTGATAGAACACTAGACAGTGGTTTAAGCAAGAAGAGAACTGTATTCCAGGTATAAACACAAGACCTGGATGAAGATTAATACACTAATACTTTGCAGCAGCTGTGGGTCTCCCAAGCACCTTCACTCAAGATTTTTCAGTAAGGTGTCTTTTAGGAAAGGCCAAGTCAGGTGCAAGTGTTTCATAATTGTCAGATACATAAATATAGAACTTGTGATGTAGCTTGCAATTTTTATAGAACAAACAGTGCTGTAAGTAAATACACAACGCTAATGACTTACAAGTAATTTTGAAGTAAATAATTATCTTCCAGTTGGCCGAAGATCTTTGTTATCTACCCAAAATTATTAATCTATTCTGAATGAATGGGTTATGTCTACTTAGTGCAGGTTCCCAACACATACTATGGTTTTCACTGAGCAATTTCCTTGTGTAGTTTACAATTATTTTATTTTGTCACAGCCCAACTTCTATAGCAATAAAAATCTCTATAATAAGTGTGCATGACTTTCTATTGCAATCACCCTACAAAAATAGAATAGACCCCTACAAAATCTGAACCAAAATTTGGTTCAGACACCAGGATTAATGACACCACAGACATATATCAAGAGGGAAAAAAAAATGTTTATTACTTATGAGGCTCTATGATCATTGCAGGGTGGGCTTACCAAGTAGGTCCAAAAATAGCCCGAAAAATCAAGAGAAGAAGACACACGTGGAGTTTTTATGGTGCTTACAGAATGGAGTTGAGACGAGGTTTCCACAAGCAGGCAGGGCCTTGTGTGGTTTGAATCTCCTCCTGGCTCCAAAAGAGGGAGACTCTGGGCTTTTCTAGCTTGCTCAGATGTGGGGCAGAAAGGTAAGAGAGAAAGGTAAAGCTTAAAAGTTGTTAGCAGTCAACTACACAAAGTAAACTCAGGCTTATTATTCCAATTTCTACACAATTAATTTTTCATTAAAAAGTCCAGATAGAGGGTTCACCAGCTTCACTCAAATTATCAACAGGTATACGAAAACATGACTAATGTATGATTTGGATTTGCATTATTTTATAGAAATTTTGCAGCCCTCAATTATATCAGTTGTGAGCGATTTAAAAAATACATACTTTGCAAAGATGCTATTGGTCTTCACCTTCTCTAAACCTTTTCTTGCCCTGCCTCTTCCCCAAGCTGTGTAGGCCAATGAACTAGTCTCACTCACTGGGGCAAGATCACTGAGCACCCACAAAACTGAATCGATATTCATATATTTTGTGTAGTCAAAATTACAGAAAGGTACAGAATTTTTCCACTTTCCCTGCAGTCCTATGCCAATACAAAGTTACTTTTATTTGTTTCCTTTTAGCTCATTGTTGAGGTGATACAAACTGCTGGACCATCTTTAGCAATGTATTAATCATTTTAATAAATTGAAACATTGTTTCCAATATCTTATAAAGAAATTATTTGGCATTTCTATTATTTTAATATTATACACACATACACCTATTGCTTCTTGTCCTGATGAAGTAAAAGGGAAAGGTATGTCTACTTGAGACTGCATGGGTGTTTTCATGTTTTAGATTTGTTTTTGTTTTTTTGGTTTTTTTTGGGAGAACAAGAGCTTAATGCTTTTTTTTTTTTTTTTTTTTTTGAGATGGAGTCTTGCTCTGTCGCCAGGGCTGGAGTGCAGTGGTGCAATCTTGGCTCACTGCAACCTCCGCCTCCTGGGTTCGAGTGATTCTGCTGCCTCAGCCTCCCAAGTAGCTGTGATTTAAGTTGCATGCCTGGCTAATTTTTTGTGTTTTCAGTAGAGATGGGGTATCGCCATGTTGCAAGCCGGTCTTGAACTTCTGACCTTGTGACCCACCCTCCCTCCTCGGCCTCCTAAAGTGCTGGGATTACAGGCTTGAGCCAGCACGCCCGGCCTGAGTTTAAAGCTTTTCAGAAATAAGTAGTCCCATTGTGTCCAAAATTGGTGGGTTCTTGGGTCTCATCGACTTCAAGAATGAAGCTGCGGACCCTCATGGTGAGTGTGACAGTTCTTAAAAATGATGTGTCCACAGTTTCTTTCTTCTGGTGGGTTCGTGGTCCGCTGACTTCAGGAGTGAAGCTGTAGACCTTTGTGGTCAGTGTTACAGCTCATAAAGGCGGCAGTGGACCCAAAGAGCGAGTGGCAGCAAGATTTATTGCAAGGAGTGAAAGAACAAATCTTCCACCACCTGGAAGAGAACCTACCGGATTGCTGCTGGCTGGGTGGGGTGGGGGGGGGGGGGCAACCTGCTTTTATTCCCTTATCTGACCCCACCCACATCCTCCTGATTGGTCCATTTCACAGAGAGCTGATTGGACCATTTTGACAGGGTGCTGATTGGTGCGTGTACAGTCCCTGAGCTAGACACAGAGTGCTGGTTTGTGCATTTACAATCCTCTAGCTAGACATAAACGTTCTGCAAGTCCCCACTAGACTCAGGAGCCCAGCTTCCTTCACCTAGTGGATCCGGAACCAGCGAACCAGCCCTGCAGGCGGAGCTGCCTGCTAGTTCAGAGCCGCTCTGCGTTTCTCAGCCCTTGGGCGGTCGATAGGACTGGGCGCCATGGAGCAGGGGGCGGTGCCCGTCAGGGAGGCTCGGGCCTCGCGGGACCTCACCTCTGAGGCGGGGCTCCGACATGGCGGGCTCCAGGTCCCAAGCGGGAGGCGGCTGAGGCCTGGCGAGAATTCGAGCGCGGAGCATGCGGGCCGGCAGTGCTGGGGGACCCCGCCGCAACCTCTGCAGCTGCTGGCCCAGGTGCTAAGCTAGTCTCACTGCTCTGGGCCGCGGCGCCAGCCGGCCGCTCCGAGTGCGGGCCCGCTGAGCCTGCGCCCGCGTCTGCCGAGATCCCCCGGCGCAGCGGGCAGCCCGGGTTCCCCCGCTGCGCCGGGAGCCGGCTCCGGCCTCGGCCAGCCTAGAGAGGGTCTCCCACAGTGCAGCGGCGGGCCGAAGGGCTCCCCAAGCCCCGCCAGAGTGGATGCCCAGGCCGAAGAGGCGCCGAGAGTGAGGGCTGCTAGCTCATTGTCACCTCTCACCATTGCTCTTCAACTCCTGCAGCTGATGTCCGTAAGTGATTACAGAAAGAGTTTCAACAAGATATTTAATGATAACAAGTGATGAAAAGGAAGGAAGACAAAAGTAAAGACTACTTGTGGGGGTTCATTTAAATTATGGAAAAGCTACACACTTATAATTTATGCCCAGAATTTGGTTTGGTCTTATAGAACATAGCCTATTAAGGATATATAAAAATGTGACATATGACAGAGAAGAGAAATCAAATAAAAAACAGAAAGCAGACTGAAAATATGTCAATACTTGATGAGGGTGTACAATGTACAATATAATTCCACATTTACTTTGTACCATATTTCATAAGCGTAGAGTCAACGTTGTCCACATTCATTACTGTACTGTACTTTGTATATTCATTACTGCAGCGTACATTCATTCAGTACTGTACTTTGTATATTCATTACTGCACTGTACATTCATTCAGTACTGTACTTCATAAACGTGGAGTTCAGTGGGAAACATCAAAGTAAACACCTGGCTTTTGTAACGGACTTATTTTTCTGGCATCTTTACAAAAATGATCTATAATCTTTGTCACCCACAAACCAATACTCATAGAAAACAGTGCGAATTGTATCCCTACCACCCAGATTTTGGTCTCTAATTCAATTAACTTCTAAATGTAAACAGGAGAATAGTTGATGGACTGTAGTAGAACAGAGAAAACCAAAATAAGCAGAAACAACTTGTTGCCACAGTGCAAAAGTGTTGTCATACAGGTCTAAAAGAACAAAGGAGCTAGCTAAAAAAGAGGTTCACCCTGGCCAAGTTGTGAAGATTTCTGATTTTGAAGTAAAATAACATTTTGTGAAAAGTCACAGTTCATAATGATACTCAAAAAGATATGAGATGTGCTAGAAAAAAAGATATAAAAGTTTCCAATGATTTTAACAGGTAATTCTGTGTTGATACAACCCAGTTATGTGTAGCATGGTATTTATGCTTTAGTATAACCTTTGTTTATACAAATTTAATAAAGTTTATACCATTGTGCTACTTTGTATATGTTTTAAGAGGTTTAAAAAGCAGATGAAGATCTTATCAATTACATTTCTAAATTAGATACATGTATAAGACGTGCTTAAGTGCTTAGGTAGATTTTTTCCTTCTTTGATTGTAAGCTTGACTTATTGGGTAATTTTAATATTTGAGAAAATCAGATATATTTGTGACTATAGTATGAAATGCTCATAGAAATCTTATTTAGGTCACTATTACTAAATGTTGGCAGGGTATTTAAGTGAATAAACTTACTCATTAGACTAGTGAGAGTAATTGATTTCTCATGAATAAAACATTTGTAAATTGAAGGCTTAAGGAAAACTAAAGTTTTGATTTTAATTTTAATAGAAGAATATTACTGAAATCACAACTGTAGATACATTTTCTACTCTCAAAATCTTCTTCAAAGAATCTAATCCAAAATTGATTGCTAATACCAGCCCATTTCACTACTTACAGGTGGTTTTATATGATGCCATATCCTTCATTATGCCAGATTATATCTTTCCCTATAGGTTGTCATCTCCTCGAGGACCTTTGCCTCAAATCTTAGCACAGTGTCAGGAATATCACAGGTTCCCTCACACCTCTGAAATTTCATTTGTCAAAGTCACCCAACAAACCAGATAGGTGTTGCTAAATCCAATGATCAATTTCAGTCTCAACTTACTTGAATTCCCAATAGAGTAGCCCCAGGTGTTCCTTGTATCCTTCTTTAAACACTATCAGGACCCCAAAACCTCTTGGTTTTCTTCCTTCTCCCCAGCTTTATTGAGGTTTAACTGATAAATGAAGTTTTGTAAATTTAAGATAAGGTGTACAATATGATGATTGGATATATGCATATCTTGTGAAATTATTACCACAATCAAGGTAGTTAACACATTCATCACCTCACTTAGTTATAATTTGTTTACTTTGTGGTAAGAACATTTAAGATAGACTCTCTTAGCTAATTTTCACTTTACAATACAGTACTGTTAACTGTAGTCACCATATTTCTCCTGGTTTTCTTCCTAACTCAATGACCACTCCTTCTCATTTCCTAATGCTGGCTTTCTTCACCTCTTTAAACACTGGAGTTCTCTGGGGTTCACTCTTCTTCATGGCACTATGAAAATCATGTCTAACACAATAAAAAATGATAAAAGGGATATCACCACTGACCCCACAGAAATACAAACTACCATCAGAGAATACTATAAACACCTCTGCACAAATAAACTAGAAAACCTAGAAGAAATGGATAATTTCCTGGACACTTACACTCTCCCAAGACTAAACCAGGAAGAAGTTGAATCCCTGAATAGACCAATAGCAGGCTCTGAAATTGAGGCAATAATTAATAGCCTACCAACCAAAACAAGTCCAGGACCAGACGGATTCACAGCCAAATTCTACCAGAGGTACAAGGAGGAGTTGGTACCATTCCTTCTGAAACTATTCCAATCAATAGAAAAAGAGGGAATCCTCCCTAACTCATTTTACGAGGCTAACATCATCCTGATACCAAAGCCTGACAGAGATACAACAAAAAAAGAGAATTTTAGGCCAATATCCCTGATGAACATCGATGCAAAAATCCTCAATAAAATACTGGCAAACCGAATCCAGCAGCATATCAGAAAGCTTATCCACCATGATCAAGTGGGCTTCATCCCTGGGATGCAAGGCTGGTTCAACATACGCAAATCAATAAACATAATACAGCATATAAACAGAACCAAAGACAAGAACCACATGATTATCTCAATAGATGCAGAAAAGGCCTATGACAAAATTCAACAGCCCTTCATGCTAAAAACTCTCAATAAATTTGGTATTGATGGAACGTATCTCAAAATAATAAGAGCTATTTATGACGAACCCACAGCCAATATCATACTGAATGGGCAAAAACTGGAAGCATTCCCTTTGAAAACTGGCACAAGACAGGGATGCCTTCTCTCACTACTCCTATTCAACATAGTGTTGGAAGTTCTGGCTAGGGCAATCAGGCAAGAGAAAGAAATCAAGGGTATTCAGTTAGGAAAAGAAGTCATCAAATTGTCCCTGTTTGCAGATGACATGATTGTATATTTAGAAAACCCCATTGTCTCAGCCCAAAATCTCCTTAAGCTGATAAGCAACTTCAGCAAATTCTCAGGATACAAAATCAATGTGCAAAAATCATAAGCATTCTTATACACCAGTAACAGACAAACAGAGAGCCAAATCGTGAATGAATTCTCATTCACAATAGCTTCAAAGAGAATAAAATACCTAGGAATCTAACTTACAAAGGATGTAAAGGACCTCTTCAAGGAGAACTACAAACCACTGCTCAGTGAAATAAAAGAGGACACAAACAAATGGAAGAACATACCATGCTCATGAGTAAGAAGAATCAATATTGTGAAAATGACCATACCGCCCAAGGTAATTTATAGATTCAATGCCATCCCCATTAAGCTACCAATGAGTTTCTTCACAGAATTGGAAAAAACTGCTTTAAAGTTCATATGGAACCAAAAAAGACCCCGCATTGCCAGGACAATCCTAAGCCAAAAGAACAAAGCTGGAGGCATTCACGCTACCTGACTTCAAACTATACTACAAGGCTACAGTAACCAAAACAGCATGGTACTGGTACCGAAACAGAGATATAGACCAATGGAACATAACAGAGCCCTCAGAAAGGATACCACACATCTACGCCATCTGATCTTTGACAAACCTGACAAAAACAAGAAATGGGGAAAGGATTCCCTATTTAATAAATGGTGCTGGGATAATTGGCTACCCATAAGTAGAAAGCTGAAACTGGATCCTTTCCTTACTCCTTATACAAAAATTAATTCAAGATGGATTAGAGACTTAAATGTTAGACCTAAAACCATAAAAACCCTAGAAGAAAACCTAGGTAATACCATTCAGGACATAGCCATGGGCAAGGACTTCATGTCTAAAACACCAAAAGCAATGGCAACAAAGCCAAAATTGGCAAATGGGATCTAATTAAACTAAAGAGCTTCTGCACAGCAAAAGAAACTACCATCAGAGTGAACAGGCAACCTACAGAATGGGAGAAAATTCTTGCAATGTACTGATCTGACAAAGGGCTAATATCCAGAACCTATAAAGAACTCAATCAAATGTACAAGAAAGAAACAACCCCATCAAAAAGTGGGCAAAGGATATGAACAGACACTTCTCAAAAGAAGACATTCATACAGCCAACAGACACATGAAAAAATGCTCATCATCACTCGCCATCAGAGAAGTGCAAATCAAAACCACAATGAGATAACATATCACACCAGTTAGAATGGCGATCATTAAAAAGTCAGGAAACAACAGGTGCTGGAGGGGATGTGGATAAATAGGAACACTTTTACACTGTTGGTGGGAGTGTAAACTAGTTCAACCATTGTGGAAAACAGTGTGGCGATTCCTCAAGGATCTAGAACTAGAAATACCATTTGACCCAGCCATCCCACTACTGGGGATATACCCAAGGGATTATAAGTCATGCTGCTATAAAGACACATGCACACGTATGTATATTGCAGCACTATTCACAATAGCAAAGACTTGGAATCAACCCAAATGTCCAACAGTGACAGCCTGGATTAAGAAAATGTGGCACATATACACCATGGAATACTATGCAGCCATAGAAAAGGACGAGTTCGTGTCCTTTGTAGGGACATGGATGCAGCTGGAAACCATCATTCCTAGCAAACTATCGCGAGAACAGAAAACCAAATACCGCATGTTCTCACTCATAGGTGGGAATTGAACAAAGAGATCACTTGGACTTGGGAAGGGGATCATCGCACACCGGGTCCTATTGTGGGGAGCGGGGGGAGGGATAGCATTAGGAGATATACCTAATGTAAATGACGAGTTAATGAGTGCAGCACACCAACGTAGCACATGTATACATATGTAACAAACCTGCACGTTGTGCATCTGTACCCTAGAACTTTAAAGTATAATAATAAAAAAAAAGAAAATCATGTCTAAAGGGACTAGAATCATGGATCTACAATCCTCTGAATTCTACTAGTACTAAGCACTGGATGAGTGATCAAGCACATTATAAATAGGCAAGAAGTCTTTATCATGTTTTATGTATCCTCTCATATGGTCTGCGGTTGCCTCTCCAACCTCATCTCTGTTGTTTGTCACTCTTGGCATTTCTGTTCCAGGAACACTGACCACCTTACTATTCATCATTCAAATCAAACTGCTTTCTGCCTCACCGCTTCACTTTGTTGTTTCTTCCGTGGATGAAATAACAGAGATCCATCTTGCTAGAACCTTCTCCCTGTAAGTAACAAATTTTATTAGTTTCTTTAATTTCCTCTTAGTTTTTTATTTAGTGTATGGATAGATAGAAATATTAACAGATGATAGAAAATCTTGTCCTTTCTCATACATATAATCTTGACATGTATTACATTATTTATTAGCTGTGTTTCCTAATTGAAGTATAAACTCTTAAGAAACCAGGGAATTTTTAAGTTTTGTATTATTAGGAGCCCCAGTCTATTTGGCATTTAGTAATTGCTCAAGAAAATGTTTGTTAAATAAGCTGAATGTGGTAGAAAAAGAATGGTAGGGATATTTAAAATTGGACAATTAACTTCTAATACAAATTAATGTTACTTTTTGGTTAAATTCTTTTTGGGCTATTACCCGTAATTTTTCTAGAGGAATAAACAATAGCCAGCCATGGTAGCTCATGCCCGTAATTCCAGCACTTTGGGGAGCTGAGGTGGGGGAATCCCTTGAGGCTGGGAGTTTGAGCCCAGCTTGGGCAACATAGCAAAACCGCATTCCTACAAAAAATTCAAAAATCAGCCAGAAATGATGGTGTATGTCCATGGTCCCAGCTATTCAGGTGGCTGAGATGGAAGGATGACTTGAGCCCAGGAGTGTGAGGGTGTAGTGAGCTATGATTGTGCCACTATACTCTGGCCTGGGTGACAGAGAGAGACCTTGTGTAAAAAATATATATAAATTGATATTAATAAACTAATTAATAAATAATAAAATCAAAAGCTCACATTTCACCAAGATAAAACCTCTCAAAAAATAAATAGTAAATAACAAAGAAACAAATAGTATGCATTATATGTGCCTTGGACATCAATTTAGAGTCTTAGAATTTCTTTTTAATTATTATGTAGCAAAAATTCTAGCTATCTATTGATTGCATGGCATGTGCCAAATTCTGTTCTATATAAATTGTCCTTCTTTAATCTTCAAAAAACCTGTATGATGTACATATTTTTATCTTCATTTTGTCGACGAGAAATAGAAACTTGAAATAGACCCCATAGCTACTGGGTGAAAAAGCCTGGTTTTGATCTTGAGCCTTCTTGCTACCATGCCCGTGTTCTTTGAACTCTATAACCCAGGATTTCAGAGAAGTACCAGGTTTTCAAAAATCACTTTCATTTAGGGAGTGTCATGTAAAGTTCAAATTAAGCATTGTCTAATAGAAATAAAATATGAGCTATGTTTGTAATTTTAAGTTTTCAAGCAGACACATAGAAAAAAATATTAATTTTAATAATGAATTTTATTTAATATACACAAAATATTTCAGCATGTAATCAATATAAAATTATTAATAACACATTTGCATTTTTTTTGTGTATGCTTCTTGAAATCTAGTTTGTGTTGCATATTTACAGCATATCCCAATTTGATTAGCCACATTTCAATGCCTGTAAATGGCTAGTGGTTATGTGTGGGATAATGCAGATCTCTTCATGTAAGTCAGTACATTCGATGTCCTGGTTTCATTTTTTTCTGTATTACCTGCAGTGCTCTGAATAGATCTGGTTTTAATATATTTATTGTTAGAATCTAGGCACCTCAGGATACAATATTAGCTAAAAAGAAAAATCAAAAGCTCACATTTCATGAAGTTCAAAACTCTAGCTCCTCCCAGTTTCCAGAGTGGAGATTTAGGACCAAATACCCTAATTTGAAAGATATTTGTTAGCTGTTTAATCTATTGCCTATGTGGCAGGTGAGCTGCTACTTGTTAGACTGCAGCCTTTTTATCTTTGCAGTGCCTACAGTAGGAATATAATACTCAGTTGTGAGTAATTTCTAATATTCTATTTCACCTATCAAAGTATGAATATGATTTACCACATTATATTCCACTTTATCATGGAAGAAGAATTGTGCTTCAGTAATCAGATCTGATTTACCAAGGTATGAAGGCTAGTCCACCCATGCAACCCAACTAGAAAAAGAGATGGTAGACAGAATGGTCATACTAGTTGTAAGCAAGATCCACCATGAAAGACAAATCAGTGGGCGCAGGTTTGAGAAACAGAATATTGACACAATCCCAAAGTACCCATCCCCTGAAGATATTTACTCATTACAAAGGGAAAAATAATAATGGTGGAGTGAAATGATCAAGTAATTAGGACTAACATTATCAGTAATGAGACATTTCAGCCTCATGCATGAGCTCACATAATCATAAGAACACATCAGACAAAAACTAATTGAAGATAAATCTACAAAATACCTGATAAGTGCTCTTGAAACGTCCCAAGGTCATGAAAGACAAGGAAAAAACAAGGAATTGTCATAGACGGAAAAGACTCAGAAGAGAGAGGTGAAATGCAATGTGGGATCCTGGATTGCATCCCAGGCCAGGAAAACAACATTAGTGAAATAATTAGCAAAATTCTAACAAAATCTTTTATTTATTTATTAGTATTTCACCCATGTTAATTTCCTAATTAATTTCTTAATTGTACTGTGATTCATGCAAAATGTTAAAATTAGAAGCAGCTGGGGGATCAAGGTATATGTAAACTCTCTATTATATAACTTTTCTGTAAATATAAAACTATCTCAAAATTAAAAGGTTTTTCTCTTGCCAAAGGCAAAGATTTGAACAATTCTTTGCTAAGTGTTCTTTCCATTTGCCATTCTACTCTTTGTCAGTACCTATTTGTCATTGGAATAAATTATTCAAAGGCATTAAATATGCATAGCTAATTATATGATACTGTCCTGGCAAAATAACCTCTTCACTTAATTTTTCACTTTTTAAATAGCTGTTTAAATTGTTTAACTTCAACCCAACAGAGTCTTAAGAAGGTGATACGTCTTTCTATTCCCAAATATTTGTAAACTCATACAACAACTACCCAGCTAGATTACCTTTGTTAGCCTCTTATTTATTACAATATATGATATTTTAAAAATATCTTGTCATGGTATTTTATTAACTTTTCCTGAGCTTTTTTGGAAGAATGACTTTTCTAAATAGGTAATAAAATATTATACAAAGTAATTTTGAAGAAAGAGTAACTCTCACAACTTGTTTAAAAAGTGTGAATGCTATTCAGTGGAGGAACAATGAAACTAAAAGCTCTGTTACCATTATAGGCAGTGCTTAGAAAGTTTACTCTATGCTTCTTCCTTACTTTATATATACAGGCAAAGAAGCGTCTAATTTAAAAGAAAAAAATGATGTTTTTCACACAGAAGTATTCTCTCTCTGGAGGCATTTCAGCGCCCTTAAATCAGGCTGATTTCATGTACTTCTTAACAATATTAATGTCATTCACTGAAAAAATGGGTGTGAAGCACTGAAGCTCACTTAAAGAAGTAGGGGCAATGTGTGCTTATTCTCTACATCAAAGACATTTAAGGATGAAATTACATCCTGCAGATGATCGCCTTTCTGAGGCACCAGCAATGCTTGCATCAGGCTGTATAGTGTGCGCAATGAGGAATATAAACGGGCTCTACCTTGGGGTTGCTGGTTGCTTAGCATCCAAAGGAGATTCCCAGACCATCTTGGAAATCCTGTGTAATCTGACTGCAGTCTTAGTAGGCCCACCTCAATTTGCACTCCAACCACAAAGTACCTGGTCTAAAAGGGAGTATCAACAACTTGAACATAGAGATTAAACTTGAGTGAAGACCAGGTTTAAATGATTCTTTGTTCTATTTATTTTTCCCCACATAAATGTAAATGAGGTCTTTATAGAAGTCATGGTAAATGCACCATTTTAGGGTTTATAGAGAATGTTTATTTAAAGTACTTAAAACAACCCAGTCTGTGGGCTTGGCCTTACCTTGCAAAATAAACAACTGCCCATTTGATAACCATTAGTGCATATACAGACTTAAAGTGTAAGGACTTAACATAAAGCAGATTCAAGCACAGCTTTCTAATTATGGAGTCAGAATGATACAGTGGGTGGGCAGCAGTGCCTAATTATTAAGACCGTCTTGCTTGGAAAGCATAATGTGATGTTTCTAAACCATTGATTATTTTTCCCCGCTTAATTATTAGGATTGTACTGATGCTCCTTCCTTGTTGTTGCTTGGAAAACATAAACGTGATGTTTATAAACCACTGATTATTTTTTTCCCATTTTGGAGAAGTTAATTCTAAAGAGATAAGAGAGTTTATTTGGCTTCGTATTTCATGCTGCAAGCTATTGATGTTTCCCCTTGCTTTAAGTCTATAGCTAAATAAGCAGACTGTAATGAAATATTGAGAAATTTGATGTATCTCTGAATCCAGAGGCCTAATCAGGACTATGTGAGTTCAGTCTTCCCCTCCTCAAATATATTATTTATTTCTGGTATTATTTCTCACTCAACTATCTTTTCAAAATAATTGTCGCAGCCTCTACTGTTTCTGTGGAGAACAGAGAAATAGTAAAGTATTGTGAAAACAGCATGGACATTGGAGTTTGGTAGGTTCTTTATGTGACATATTAAAAATAAAAACTACTTGAAATCCTGGTATCCTCATCTGTCAAATGGGTGGGTAATAATACTGACAACATTGTTCTAAGAATTAAATAATAAAGCATGCACAGTGCACTTAAGACGGTGGTAGGTATATATAAAGCATTCAGAAAATGGTAGTCATTACTGTTACAGAAGCATTAAATTATGAAATATGATGAGCTAGCACAAACTTATTCTGTGTGTGTAGATGTATACATGTTTACATTTGCTATGTGTAACCATACTATCTGTTAAAGATAGTTGATCATAGACTATTGATTGATAGGGTACTCTAAACTCCAATTTTCCTTCAGTTCTCAGTATTCTGGAAAAACACTTGAAGATTGTAGTACATGTGGTAACAATTTTATATTCAAAACTATGGGAGATAAGTTGTCTACCAGTTGTTAGAAATTAATGTAAAACTATGGTAATTTAGAAAGTATAGTGTTACTCTAATAACAGAAAGGAAATCAATAGATTAGGGAGTAGAGATGCACACACAGGCAGATAAATAGATTTTATGTATAATTATTGTGGCATTTTAAAACAGTGGGAGAAAATAGACTATTACACAATATTGGGACAACAGGTTAGTAGGATGAATAAAAAACAAAACTAGATCTTTATTAATTTTACTGAAACAAATTAAATATAAAATGTTTTTTAAATGTAATGAAAATATGAAAGGAAAACATGACTGAATATTTGTCATCGTTTTTGTGGAAAAGAATAACCTTCTAACAATGTTGTTTAAACTGAAGGTCATAATGAAACATACTGATAAATTTGAGGTTTAAAAACTAGAAATCTCATGTAACAATAAACAATCATAGACATCATAAACAACTGAAAAGACAGATAACAAACTGAGAATCACAGTTAATATTTATGCCCCAGGCAATGAGTTAATATTTATCATATAAAAACTGTCTTTATATATCATGAATAAAAACAGGGACACTCAGAAAGAAATTAAGCAAAATATGTAAAACATGAATTCATGAAAGAAGATGAATAAAAAGGCTAGTAAGCATTAAAATATGTATAATCTAATAGATAACTAAAAATACAAGTTATAAGCAACATTGAAATATCAAATTGACTAGACTAGCAGAGCAGGAAAAAGTGAATATTGGTGATGATGTCATAAAATGGCATTTGATGGAGAAAATGTAAATCAATATAATTTCTGGGGACAAAGTTGTTAATCACTGTATACTTTAAAAGTGCAATATTGTCTTTAATTGAAAATCTTTGAAAAATTTACTCTAGAGAAACATTTTACAATTATAAAAAGATTTTTGTATCAGAATTTGCATCTATCTTTCTTTATAGTATTGAATAATTGATAATCACCTAAGTAACAACCATTGGGAATTGAAGATATATGGCACCTAACTTTGGTTATTAAACATAATGATACAGATTTATATTGAATGACAAGAAAGTCAGGACAAGATTTCCACATGATAAAGCAGGTTTTTTGCAAGGTTCTACAGTGAGATCTTCCTTATGTAAAACTGCATAACCTATAAGGGAAGAAAAAAAAGCTAACATTTTTAGATATTGACCATATAACAGATACTGTGCTAAGTACTTTTGATTCTTTATCTCATTTAATTCCATTGCAATTCTGTAAGGTAGGTACTGCACTTTTTCTTATTTTAAAGATAAGATATCTGAGGCTTAAAGAGTAGGTTTATTTTTTTCTTTTATACTTCAGAGCCTATGGTGTGTGTTTTTGTGTGTGTGTGTGCGCGTGCGTGTTTTCTGTCAGTCTGTTTAAATATTTTCTAACAGTAGTTTAAGGTACTTGTTTTTTAAGTAAACTTTATTTGCTTTGCTACATTTTTAAAAATAACTAAAAGTCCTAGCAAGATGAATCAGGCAAAAGAAAAAAAAAGTATTCAAACAGGAGAAGGAGAAGTCAAATTATGTTTCTTCACTGATAATATGATCCTATACCTAAGGACTCCACCAAAAACAAACAAACAAACAAAAAAAAAACAACAAAAAACAAGGACTCCACCAAAAAGCTCTGGAAACTGATAAAGACTTCAGTAAAGTTTCAGGATACAAAATCAATGCAAAAAAGTCATTTTAAAGCATGAATAATGTTCAAGCTGAAAGTCAAATCAAGAACACAAACCCATTTACAATAGACACACACACACACCCCACACACACACACACACGCACACACACACCCTTCCAGGAATACATCTAACCAAGGAGGTATTATCTCTGCAAGGAGAACTACAAAACACTGCTTAATGAAATCAGTAGATGACACAAACAAATGGAAAAATGTTCCATGCTCAGGGATTAGAATAATAAAAATTATTAATGTGGCCATAATGTCAAAAGCAATCTGCAATTTCAATGCTATTTGTATCAAACTATCAAAGTCATTTTTCACAGAACTAGGACAAAAAACTATTCTAAAATATGAGTAAAAAAAGAGCACAGATAGCCAAAGCAATCGTAAGCAAAAAGAACAAAGCTGAAGGGATAACGTTTAACCAACTTCAAACTCTGCTATAACCAAAACAGCATAGTCCTGGTACAAAAACAGACACATGGACCAATGGATCAGAACAGAGAACCCAGAAATAAAGCTGCACAGTGTCAGTCATCTGATCTTTGACAAAGTGGACAAAAAAAAAAATGGGGAAAGGACTGCCTATTTAATAAGTGATACTGGAATAGCTGGCTAGCCATATGCAGAAGAATAAAATTATACTCCTACTTTTCACCATATTCAAAAATTAACTTGAGGGATTAAAGATTCAAATGTAAATCCTCAAATAAAAGAATCCTTGAAAACCTAGGAAACACAATTCTGGACATCAGCCTTGGGAAAGAATTTATGACTAAGTCCTCAACCACAATTGCAACAAAAACAAAAATTGACAGGTGGGTCCTAGTTAAATCAAAGAGTTTCTGCACAGCAGAAGAAACTCAACAGAGAAAACAGACAACCTTCAGAATGGGAGAAAATATTTTAAAACTATGCATCTGACAAAGGTCTAATATCCAGAATCTATAAGGAACTAAAACAATTCAACAAGCAAAAAACAAATGACCCCATTAAAAAATGAGAAAAAGGCATGAACAGATAACTTTCAAAAGAAGATAATGTAAGTAGACAAGAAGCATATTTAAAAGTGTTCCACATCGTTAAACATCAGAGAAATGCAAATGAAAACCATGATGAGATATTATCTCACACCAGTTAGATGACTGTTAGTAAAAAGTCAAAAAAAAAAAAAAATGCTGGTGAGGCTTCAGAGAAAGGAGAACACATATACACTATTGGGAATGTAAATTAGTTCAGCCACTGTGGAAAGCAGTTTGGAGATTCTTTAAAGAACGTGACCTATCATTCAACCCAGAAATTCCATTATTGGGCATATATCCAAAAGAAAATAAATTGTTCAGCCAAAAAGACACATGCACTCATGTATTCATTCACAATAGCAAAGACATGGAATCAACCTAGATGCCCATCAAATGGTGGACTGGTTAATGAAAATGTGGTACATATACACCATGGCATACTGCACAGCCATAAAGAAGAATGAAATAATGTACTTTGCAGCAACATGGTTGGAGTTGGAGGTCATTATCCTAACTAAATTCATGCAGGAATGGGAAACAAAATACTGCATGTTCTCACTTACAAGCAGGAACTAAACATTGGGTCCTCCTGGATAAAAAGATGGTAATGATAGATATTGGGGACAACTGGAGGGAAGAAAGAGGAAAGGGAGAAAGGGTTAAAAAACTAACTATTGGGTACTGTGATTGCTATCTGTGTGACAAGATTATTTGCACTGCAAACCTCAGCATCATACAGTATACCCATGTAACAAACCTGCACATGGTACCCCCTAAATCTAAAATAAAAGGTAAAATTATTTTTAAAATGAAAATATAAATATAAAAAACACAAAAATTACTATCCTTTTACGAAACTAGTTGTTTTTATGAAAATCAAAAGAAGAAGAAGGATGTTTAGTGATTTTATTTTTTCTGAATGAGATGTACACACAAAAATTCCATATGGAATTTTCTGAACTTTTTTTCAAGATATTATTAAAAGGTTATTGTGTTAGTTTATTCTCACACTGCTATAAGGAACTACCTGAGACTGGGTAATTTATAAAGAAAAGAGGTTTAATTGACTTACAGTACCTCAGGCTGGATAGGAAGCAAGGCTGGGGAGGCCTCAGGAAAGTTACAATTCAGGCAGAAAGCAAAGAGGAAGGAGGTACATCTTCCTCCTAGACAGAGCAGGAGGAAGACAGTGAAGGGGGAGGTGCTACACTTTTAAACAACCAGATCTCGTGAGAACTCATGACTGTGGGAGCAGCAAGGGAGAAGTCCGCCCCCCAGTCCAATCATCTCCCACTATGCCCCTACTCCAACATTGGGAATTACAATTTGACATGAGAGTTGGGCAGGAATACAAATCCAAACCGTATCAGTTATTTTAAGTTGATGCTCCAAGGATGGGCTCTATTTTCTTTTTGAAATATATAGGGCTCATTTATTTTATTTGGGTATTAAAAAGTGAAATTCTTAAAGATATTTATGAGTTACCTGCTTCCCGCACTTTGAGCTTCTATCGCCTTTACAAGTGGGGTTGCAGATATATACAGCTATAATTCCAGATGCCATTTTCTTATTTTTCTCAACAAACCTCACTAAATAATAATAATAATACTAAGCTAAAATCCTGATGATTTTCTAAGACACGAGTGACATACAGATTTTAAAAGAAGTCATCATTTAATCATTTGATTAACATTGGGTTAACTTATCATTTCTCAGGATCACTTGTTTATAGCCCTTTGGTCACTACAATTAGGTTTTTTTTGGAAATTAATATTCTGCATTTTGTACACCTGATCAGAAATCATCATACATGCTGAGTGACAAATTTGTTCTAGTTAATAGGCCCCTCATGGCAATAGCGTAATTTAGGAGCAAAGCAATTCTACTGGATATTGAAAATGTTTAATGGAATCTGCAATTTCTCCATGCAGACAGAGAATTTTGTTTCCCGTCTTTATGCTTTAGCTCATCACTTTTCCCTAAGCATTCATCATCTGGGTACAATATCAATCAGAAAAGAATCAGATGACTCATTTGTACTGTATAACCACAAAGCCAAGGACAGTATATTATCTCTAAACACAAACTTACCTCAATAAGGATTGCTCAGGTAATGACTTTTCATGGCTCTTTAAAAACTGTATTTCAACATTATGGTTTCGGGCAAACTCACACCTACTCACTTGACACAATGGTCGGAGGACACCATATGGAGTAAGTTAGAATAGAATGCCATGTTTGTATGAGGGCTAAGGGGTTTGCCCTGCATACTTATAACTGGAGGAAGCAATGGAAAGGTATCGTCTTCCACAGCTCTTCAGGCTGTTGTGCGTGTGTCCCATTTCCATGTGTTCGAACCCTTTAGTGTTTAGCAATTAATTTGACTGAAGATGGTCTTCTGTGCTTTAACTTCATTTTAAATTTCAGTCTGAATGTAAGAAAATTATGAGCCTCATAAATGTTCAAATATTAGTGAAAAAAGAGTGCAGAAGGAATAGACCTTCCAAAAAGTAGGACTCCCTGAAACCTATCCTTCAACAGCCACCACCTGCTTCATTGTACCATATCAAGTACAGTAAATTTTACTTCATTATATTTTATGTACACACTATTTGTGCACTTTCAAATTACTGTTTATTACCTATGTAAATTTGTTATTATTGGTTATTTGACACATTTTCATCTGTTATACATTTATTCATATTTTGGGGTAGAAATAGATGCATAATTTTTCCATAAAATTAATAAAAATATATTGATTTCACTTAATATATTTTATTTAGACTCAAGGTCTTCAAAAAAAGATAAATCATTAAGTATGTGATTAGTAAACCAAATACAAAAACTATAGAGTAAGGAAAGACTATGTGAAATAGCCCATTTCCTTCAGGTGCACCCACATTTGCCTTAGGGCCTTAGCACTTCTCATTCTGTGGGTTGTAAAAGAAAAAAATATAATATGTTTGAGTTACGGCAAACCCCGTGTTTAATGTTTATGAAGTGCCTGCCTTCTGGAAGCACATTATTGGAGTCCCTGGCAAGCACAACCATCTGATGTTAAACATAGCATAGAGGTGATGAAGATTAAATTTGTGCAGAAGCTGACAATTCTGTTGATAGGTCCCCAAGTCGCACAGCCGAGGTATAGGTCTAAAATTAAAGTTGTCGTAGGTGATATTATTACTAAGTTGTTCTGAAAGGCATCACTTACTCCATATAATTGAAACAGAGTGTCTCCCTACAAACATTAACATGCCATAAATCATACGGGTTTTGGAAAACGACTGCCTTTCAACAGGGTTTTATTTAATGAAAATTAACACAATAAAATGTCTTCATTGCAAGAATCATGCTGCAATGGAACCCACTCAAAACACATGGCTTTCATTTTTTTCTTGAAAGACTAAAGCATCTTGCCAAAATAAGATAGGCAAAAAGAAAAAAAATGATTATTTAACATTCTGTGATTTGTAATGGATGGAGCAATAGAGAATAACAGCGATGAATACCGGAATTGATCTCATGTCACCAACTTAGAACTTTACTTTTGGTAGCATATTACAGTGACGTGGTAAAAGTAGCCAAAGTGTTACAGCAAAAATGAAGAGTGGGAAAGAAATTCAATGTTGTTCCTTAAGAATTATGAATTGAGAAGTCTTTTAAAATGTTAGTTCAGCTGAGACTTTCTGATGAGTAGGAAGGTGTGAATAATTTGCTTTGAAAAGTAGTCATTTAAAATTGCTGGCTATTTGACAGCTAACCAGAGCAGGTAATATGTAGCATACTTTTTGAGAGAATCACTTAAAGCTCAAAGATCCTTCCAAAATAACATCTTGGCTCAGTGAATCTCCCAACGGAGCATGACCACTTGTGTACGTTTATATTAAGCACATTTAGTCTGAAACCATGTTAAATGAGACATTTGCAAGATCTTCAGAAAGTTAATTTATACTGAATTTGGCATGATTACAAGAGAGGGAATATTCTCATAGATTTCTGGCCTGCTAACACATAAGACATGATGTTTGTGGAAATGTAAAAGTACATAAGTATAGTTTATAAGAGTACAATTGGGAGGACAAAAAATAAATGCCTCTATTAAAAAAGGAAAACATCTAAGACAATATTAGCTATTCAATGTGAGCGTCTTTAACTTTGATGTTTATTGTTTTTTGGGTTTTTTTTTGGTTGGGGGTAGTTGGCGTTTTGCCCTTGTTGCCCAGGCTGGAGTAAAATGGCGTGATCTCGGCTCACTGCAACCTCCGCCTGCCCGGTTCAAGCGATTTTCCTGCCTCAGCCTCCAGAGTAGCTGGAATTACAGGCTCTGGCCACCACACCTGGCTAAGTTTGTATGTTTAGTAGAGATGGGCTTTCACCACGATGGCCAGGCTGGTCTTGAACGCCTAACCTTAGGTGATCCACCTGCCTAGGCCTCCCAAAGTGCAAATTATAGGCATGATCCACCACGCCTGGCCTATTTATTGTTACTGAGAGACAATTTTCTTTTATAATATGGGCAAAGGAGAGACAAGTGTTCAGCTAAAAATGCGTATATTTCTTAACTGTGATTTTGCATATGACTATAACCATAATTTTTAAAAAAATAGCTGACCAAACTGATCCGAGATTTATAAATTACACATAATAAATGATAAGCAGGTGCCAGGTCACACACAATAGATTCACTTACCAATCTTCTCCAGTTGCTTGTCACACTTGTCTTCTAGAATCCCAGATGGATGTTGGCAACATGTCCATGATAGTGCAGAGGTGACAACCACCTTCTGCCACCCCCACTCCCAATAACATTCTCATGTCTAGTAATACGGAAATCCAGGTGGGGAAAATTTTACTAGACTAGAGCAGCCTCCATGGGTCAAGAGAAGGGGGCAAGACTCCACCTTCTTTGAAATAGAGTTCAGTATGCCTAGGGCGCACAGTTTAATTGTTCTTGGGTGAAAGGTAGAATATCTATTGTTGAGATGGGATTATTACTGAAAACTATTAGATGTGCCTATACCTATGCCTATTTGAAATCCAAATTTGTGATTTGGATTATTTTTGAGTTCTTGTAGCTGTGTGCACTAAATTCTTGGGGTAGAGTGTGTGACTGACAGTTTTGATCCCAGTATTGAAGTCTTCTTGTTTAGCCTTAGAGTGGCAGTGGGGAGGGTTGCACTTGAAGCTTTAAGGAGTGGGATAGCTGGGAGACACTCTCATACTCTGTTTTCTAAGTATGCACTTTTGTGTCCTACAGCTTGCAGACTCAGCTCCAAGGGTAAAAGTGACTGTAAAATCTGTTGTCCAGAAGTGGTAATCAGATTCATAGCCATGCCTGTAATTAAAATGTGGCCTCATTTTTCAAGTTGAATGATTGGGTCTTGTTTCTGAAATAATTTTTACCGTATTCTATATGTATGTTTTTGATATTGCAGAGTCAATGACCCCCAAAACTTAGTGGCTTAAGCATTAAGCATTTTGATATCTCAAGAGTCTGTGTCACCTAGCTGGTTCCGGGTGAGCTGTCAGCTACAGTGTTGGTGTATCTAGGCTTTTCTCAGAGAGAATGGCTCTTCTCTGCTCCATGACACACCTCAGGCTCCAGTAGGTATACCTGGCCTTATTCCCAGTGTGACTTGGCTAGGGTCTGAGAGAGAACTGAGGACATGCAAGGCTTTATGCTACATTCTGTTGGTCAAACCAAGTCCTAGCCTGACATACATTCAAGAGATGAGGAAATAAATGGGAAATAAATGTCACCTTTTGATAACAATGAGTTTATAGCCATATATAGCCATATTTTAGGGATAAATATATTAGGAAAAAATAATTTTTGCAATTAATCTACCTCATCTCTGTTTTGGCAACTGGATCCCCATTTTATTTATTAGTAACTGGTTTTTGCCTTGATAATTATTCCCAAAACCATAGGTTGAAAAAAAAATTAAGAAATATTATTATAAAATTTTGTAACTTGGAAGCAAAGATAAGAGTTTAAAAGGAGAGAGAGAGAGAGGAGAAGAGAAAGGGAGAGATAAATTATTCATATTGAAGCATCTGAAATGATAATTGTATCTGTCATCTAAGCAGCAACAATTGGAAGTTATAAAATAATGAGTGATGCCTTTGGCATTAGCATTTGAGAGAAGGTGTCTCTCAGCTGACAAATCTGTGCCCAGCAAACTGTCCATCATGTATGCAAATAGTATAAAAGCATTTATAAAAATGCAATTTTAAAACAATTGTCCTTTTATGCTTTTTTTTTCTCAAATAAATGCTGCAGAATATGACCCAACAGAACAAGAGGGTTGGTCTTTAAAAAAATCAAAAGAAAAACATACAATATCCAGGAAGCAGATGGTACTTCTAGGATAGTTGAAAAAAATTCCAATTTGATAATAAAGGAAGATTTGGGGATGATAACATTACAGAAGTTTAGAAAGGAACCAGCCCAGATTGAAACAAGTGGACAAAGGAGAAGACTGGAAAAAAAAAACAAAAACAAAAAACAAGTTACATTATTGGGTTTTAAAGTATCAAGAAAAGAAATATAATTTTGTCAGGTAATTCAGAGATGGATTACATAGAATTCTGTGACAAAAACCCAAATAATTTTATTTCTAAAAAATTATAAAAATATAAAAAATGAGTTGTAAATAACATTGTTATAATTATTATAATATGTTTAAGCAAAAGTATTATATATTAATATTTGACATAATGAGAAAAAAGGAATTGTGTATGTGTGAAGAGATGTAGAATTAAGAGTGGACAAGCTAAATACTTATAGTCTATAGTTAGAAGATAGTAAGCAATGCATAAAAAGAAAAAGTTCTCAATAAATAGAAGTACATTAATATCCCTTGGTAAAGAGACATGTCAGTAGAAAAAGTTAAATGCATGAAAAGTGGTTACATCTGAAAAGGGAGAATCAGGTGGTAAGAAGAGTGAAATGGGAGACTGACGTTTATCATTGTAAGTCCTACAAATATTTTTGAAAATTTAAACCATATGAATGTTTAAATTTGACAAAAATTAAAAAGTTTAAAAATAAAATAATTGTTTCATTTGAAAACATTGCATTGCCTGTTATGCATTACATTTTCAATGTAGCAAGATTAGTGAAGATTAACTGATGAAATAGTTGAACACCTGAAGGAGGTGAAGAACAAAATTATGAGAATATCTTAGATGTCAGCATTGTAGCTAGATGGGCCATAAAGCAGTGGAGGGATATATCTCTGCACCCATCAAACGGTCACCATTACAAGTAATACCCACTATTGGTAGAAATGTAAATTTTATAGACTTTTGGATCAGCAATCTGGCAACATCTGTCAAAATTAACCATGTGTAACCATTGTCTTTATATTACCTGACTCAGTGTTCATTTGGTGCTAAAAGCCCCTTTTGAGTGACTATTTGTTAAAAAATCTTTACAGGCAAATGGTTTTAATGTCATGGCTGCCTGAGACAATTAATAACATTTGGTACAAAACCATAGACTAATAAGCTTAAAAGGAAAAGCTGAGGAATGAGATGTCCATGGGGCATTCCAAAGCTTTGATGTACTCCTGGGAACCTAGAAGGCCACTCAGATGTGTAACTCTGTGTGCATGTTCAGGAAATAAATTAAAGAAGATATAATTGAGCTCTGGATTCAATGTAGTTCCCATCAAAATTTCTACTATCTTTTTTTTTTTTTTTTTCGGAGACAGATATCTGATTTTAAAAGGGGTATGATAATACCAAATAGCCAAAGATATATTTAAAAAATGACAGGCACAGTTAAAGGCCTGTAATACATACACACACACATATATATATGTATTACATATATATATAAAATACATATATATATATGTATATCACAATCTCATAAAACAATAAAACTAATGTTCCCCTTCTCAAATATCATCTACCAATTTCAGGAGAGCTGCTGGGAACATTTCTCAGAATGTTCTTCAGGCAAAGAGACGTTAATTTTCATCAGCTTTAGCCTTCTTACGAACACCCTTGTTGATGGTGCAGGCTTAGAGAGTAGGTGAGAGCTTTGCCAGAGACTTCTGAGAATTGTAGTTGTTCCTGGTGGATTTGTGGGGACTTTCCAGTTTTGTGCTTCAGCTAAGGTATTTAGTGATTTTATTTTTCTCCAGTATTCCTGCTGCTTTCCAAACTTTGTTTCTCATGCCATCCTACATGTATGGAAACTTCTGTTTATACTGAAGAGTTGCACACCATCATTCTACCACATTCTAGTTGTCAAGCAAGTTAAGGTGGGATAAGGTGTTTCATTCTGTGAAGAAGAATGCCTAACAGGAACAATGACTTTTCATTAAAAAGATGCAGCCAGATGATGACAACTACACAAAGCAGGAGCCAAAATACATACTCTCACTTCCCTCTTTTCTCCCTATCTCTTGATACTGGTCCCATTGGCCCAACTAAATAGGGAAATACATCCATACAGGTCAGCCAAAATAAGGTCAATCTCTCAGGTAGAAAGCAGTGTAGAGAAAGATGGAGAGTAGATCCAGAATGAAAACAGAAGATAGCTTATTTATCAACCAGAAGAAATTGTATGAATGCAAGTACAAACACAAATATAATTGTAAATAAATATATTATCCAAAATATATGAAGGGAGCAAATTAAGAAATGTATATATAAGAAGAGAGAAATAAAGTCTGTAACACATTTTAGCAAAGAGAAATTCTAAGCTGCCAATTCATGTATTTAAAAAAACACAGCACTACTAGTAATCGGAGAAATATTATAGAAATCAAAACAATAATTTACCAGTGCAAACCCTTTAAAACTAGCAATAACAGTGTAATAATAATAAATTTGACATCCTGAAGTGTTGGCAAAAATGATGCAAGATAGGAATGCTAATTAACAACTGGTTGGAGTCTTAATGGGTACTCCAACTTTCTAGGTAATTTGGCAATATTGAAGAAAATTGAAGATCCACTTTAATGCATATGCAGAGGAACATACATAGAATTGTTCAATGCTTGCAATACTGAAAAAACAAAAATAGAATACTCATTTAACAGTCCCTTAGAAGGAGAATGGAGGAATGAACTCTTTTAAAATAGAATAATTAGTAATTAGATGAAAGGTATAGACTGTAGCCTCAAATATCAAGAATGACAAATCTCCCAAAATTACCTGGTTAAGTGGAGAAAGCAAGGTGCCAATAATGCTCAATAAGTATGGCACAATTGATACAATAAATGTAAATTTAGAAATCACATTCTCTGAGGGGTTTCTCTAAAAGTAGTGTGAAACAGAGATTTGAGTTTATATGATTTCTTGGAAGGTGGCTCTCAGAACAAGGGGAGGGAGGAAAGCAAGGTTGAAAAGGGAAAGGAAGAAGTGGAGTAAGGTTGTTGTGGCCTTGGGTGAATTCTTGTGTCAGTTTGATCCTCGAAAGAGCTCTGGAGGATGAACTAAACCACAGCACTGGTCTCATCTTGAAGGAAAGGGGCTAACCTTGTTGACCCATCCCCCATCCTCTACATAGACCTTTGCCAGTCATTTATTAATGTGTGCTGACTTGTGGGAGGCATCCTCTCAGTGAAAGGGCTTCCATTTAACCCAGGACCATTCTTCAGACAGCAGGGCACCTAGAACCAGGAGGAGCCAACATAACGCGGCAGATGGAGTGTGGGTGCACCATCAGTGAAAGAGATCTGGCCGGGGCATAAAACAGTGTTGATACACACATAAGACAATGGTATATTACTTATGGCTCTACATACGTAGTAAAATTGCCATTTGTATGAAAATAGAAAACCACTCATTTCAAAATAAGTTTCCTCCACATAGAGACACAAGAAGGAAAGAAAAGTGATTTAAATGCTCTTATTTGTATTATTTAACTTCTTTTAAAAATGATCTGAAGTAATAAAGCAACATGTAAACATTACATGGGTATAGGTACATGTGTATTCGAAACCTTTAAAACTTAAAATTATGTATAAAGACAAAAATGAGTAGTAAAGTGTGTAGATTTTGAAATAAAAATGATAATTCTAATAATATTTTGACTTAATTTTGGAGGAATCATTTAGAAACAGCTGCAAAAATATCAATGGTGAAAAATTTGTCTTTTCTAAGTTAAAGATAAAATAGGAAAGTATTGTTTTATTTGGTTTTTTATTCTACTAATTCCATTCATCAACAACTATACTTTTTTTATTTATTTATTTATTATTATTATACTTTAAGTTGTAGGGTACATGTGCATAACGTGCAGGTTTGTTACATATGTATACTTGTGCCATGTTGGTGTGCTTTACCCATCAACTCGTCATTTACATCAGGTATAACTCCCAGTGCAATCCCTCCCCACCCTCCCCTCCCAACAACTATACTTTTAATTATACAAAGTAGTTATATAATTCAATTTGTATAATGTCTTTAGATATTTTTATCTATCCTCATTAACATTTTGTGTGAAGATATGTGTAGGGAAAAGGAGGGAAAGAGGAAGAGAGAGGGGTTGAGATTTCTGGAAAATATTTACTTAATTTTGAAATGAAATATGTCTAGATGGTGGGATTTGGATTATTAATTTCTTCTTTATAAGTTTATTAATTGCTTCCATTTTTTATAATGACCATTGCCTCATTTTTACAGAAACAATAGAGTCATTCTTAAAAATAATGAAAAATGTGTACCCTCCCTAGTAATAAAGACATTACAAATTTAACAACTACCTGATACTATTTTACACTTTACATACTTGCTACTTGCCAAAATTAAATGAAGAAATATCTGAAATTGGCAAGGTTTTAAAAACCTGGTACAATGATATATTGCAAGTGGCAGCATAAATCATTATAATTTTATAATAAAAAGTAAAACCTGGCAAAATTTCTGGAGTAGCAAACAGATATTTATATCCCCATATCCATAAACTAATTTCCTAGAATTTATTCCATGGGAAATTACAGTAAATGAAAAATCTTCTCCATGAATGATAGTTGTTATAACAAAGCATTTGAAACAACTTTCTTTGGCTAATGAAAGTATGGAATACAAACTTAATGGAGCACTTTGCTATGATTAAAACAGGAAACCTGTGAATAAGGAAATAATTGATAGTTCCTGGGCACATAATTTGTACCTATAGAGCTCAGGTGACTTTGTAAACCCTCTTATCTCTCAAAATTCATGGGTTCAACAACATTAAAATACCATTTTGGGGGAATGAGTTCTAACTTGTCCATAGTCCCCTGGCATGCTAGTAAATGGCAGTACTAAGATTCAAATCACATTCTAACTCCAAATTATAAACTCTTTCCACTAAAGAGTTTTTCTTAACCATAGAATTCATTTTACAAATAAATTTTTAAGAGGGATTCTCTTAGTTCCAAATCAAATAGGTAACAATGGCTGCCTCCACTCCACTCCATCCGCTGGCTTCAACAGAATCTTAGAGTACCACAAACACTATTTTAAAAATCACTACACTACATCTTATTACATCTGAACACGTTAAAAGGGGTTTGCTTTAATACGAAGTTTAAAATGATAGTAAAAATACTGGCAGTTGCAATTCTTTCTTTAGTAGAAATACATATAAAGATACATAGGCACGTATATCAAAACATGTGTGTTTAAATAAGAATGGAAGCTATTTCATGGTGGTATATTAAGCTAAGCCATTGGATCCTAGGCTGACATCTTTCGTTATGTTATTCGTTATCACTGATGAAGCGGTCCTCAGAACTTCATTAAACCTGCATAGATCCACTTATGTTTGTGCCAATTCAGACTTATTCATAAAATATCATTAAAGGTGTTCGCTGTTTATGAATGTGGATGTTACAGCAGTGGTGGGAGATATGAGAAGACTCATATATAAAATGTTTGAGATCAAAATATCTTCCTCAACATACTGTTTGGGACAGGCTGTGTGAGTTGCTAACAATTTCTCCTTCCTCCTACCTTCTTGCCCATGAGAAAACTTCTACTTCTGTCATCCCTTCCCTTCATTCTACCCGAGTAAAAGCGAAAGATACAAGATGCTTGCTTTCCCAGCCTCCTTTGCAGACATTGTGTGGACATGTGATCACTCTTGGCCAATGAAACATGAGAGGAGAAATCTGGTGGCTCCGGGAAAAATGTTCTGTCTGTCAAGAAGATGCGATGTGTGAAGAACACTCTTACCTCCCTTTCTGCATGTGGAAGTTCTTTTCGTGTGGATGTGAGGCTTAAAGTTATGGCAGCCATCTTGAAAACTGGGGAAAAGGCCAAGAGTTACAGGAAAGCTGACAAGTGTCTTCCTACAGAGTTTTCTGTGTGTAATAAAAATAACCTTCTATTGTAAAACTCCTTTGTATTATGGTATTCTGTTATTTGCAGCAGAAAGCATCCTAGTGAAAATTGGTGAAATCTGTCAGACTTCTGAAATTCTCAGTTAGAAAGTATCAAGGACGCCTTCTTTTTTTGCTAATATAAATATAATTTAGCTACTCCCCATGTGGGCTTTTTATGGTCATAAAAAATTTCTGGCAATTTCCTTCTTTTTATAGTGCTTATCTCATAAGTCATGAATTTTATCTGAAGTGTGATTGTTTCCGATTATTGTGGCTTCCTCCTGATTTTCACAAGTGAAGTTGCTGATTTCAGACTTCCTGAAAAACATGCTGGCAGTTTTCCAAGGAGCATGGCTATTAGGTCCCCAAAAGATGAAAAATTAATTCTTTCCTTTCCCTTTGCTTTCCCTCTCAGTTCTTTCTGCGCTAAGGCCAGTATTTTGAAACATACCTCAAATACTGCTGTTGTAAATCTCCACATGCCCCACCACAAGGATCAAATAAAATATGTGGAAAAGTGCTTTAAATGTAAGAAGACATTCTCCAAGGTGGGGGAGCTGACATTATTACTGTTGTTCTATCTAAACAACATTGCCCCCATGTTAACAATGAAAAACTAAGAATGGGCAAATGATGGTACAGTCTGCCTAAATTATTTTCATAAATGAAACTGAATTTGTCCCTAAAATTGAGATAGTGTCTTAGTTATGACTGTAGCCCTGGGTAATATGGTTATAAAAACCCCAAATTTTTGTTTTTGGTTAACAAACACTTATACAACAGTGGTTTAACCATAGCTATATTTCAGGCACTGTTTAATATACTTAAAAGTAATGACTCTTTTAATTCTTATCATAACTTTTGAGGGAGGAACTTTTATTATTCTCATTTTAATGATGAGGAAACTGAGGCATAAATGGTTTAAGTAACTTGCCAAAGCCACACAGCTGGTAAGTGGCAGAATTGGAATAAATATAATTTTACTTTACATATAAAAATAAACGCATGAAGTTATTTGCTAAATGTGAGAAAGTGTGAATAGGTTCACCACATGTTTCATTTTGCTTCATAAGCAAGTCTGAAAGGAAGAAAAAAATGAGAAAAAAATCTAGTTGGAATCGTTTTATTTTCCTTTTTTAGTTTATTTATTTTTATTTTTATTTTATTTTAAGGGGTATAATAGGCATATTTTTCTGGAAATAACTGTACTTCATTAATGTGCACATACTGTGAGAGGGAAATTTTAAACAAAAATATCATACTATGAAAGACTCAACATCTTCTCCTCAATAAGCAGAACTGAATGCATTTACGGCAGGAATGTATTCAGCTTTCTTTTCATTTTTTGCCTTATATGGTTAATTGCAAAAGAAAGCACAAATGCTTTCTCTTCCTGAAGTTATGTGTTTTTTTCAATGAGACTTTGAAGCTCCTCCCATCAAGGAGTGGAGTTTATTTCTTTATTTTTTAATCTAGATTTAGTCATGTGATACAGTGTTGGCCAATGGGACATTAGAAAATCTGATATAAGCAGAGGCTGGAAATGTGCTTGAATACTGGAGCTGCTCTGCTCTTGCAACTGTGAGGAACTCTGACCACCACCACAATAATGAGCATCAGTCTGCTCGACAGTGAGCCATAATGATCCAGTTACTGCCATTGTCCCTATAGCTAGCTATTCAACCACAAAGCATATAAATGAAACCATCAGCTACCAACTGACCACAAACAAATGGATACACTCTAATAACACCTTATGGAGCAGAGATAAGCAATCCTACATAAACCCAGCCCAAAGTGCCAACTTACAGTATGTCTCAGTCTGTTCTGGCTGCTATAACAAAAATATTATAGACTGGGTGGATTAATCAACAGACATTTATTTATCACAGTTCTGAGGCTACAAAGTCTAAGATCAAAGTGCCAGCAGATTTCTTGTCTGGTGAGGACCCATTTCCTGGTCCATAGACAACTGTCTTCTCATTGTCTGTATACTCATATGATGGAAGGGGTGAGTGACCTCTCTGGGACCTCTTTTATAAGAGCACTAATTCTATTTGTGAGGGCTCCACTCTTATGACCTAATCACCTCCCAAAAGCCTTGCCCCCAAATACCATCAAAATGGGGATTAATCTTTGACGCTTGAATTTTGGGCTGAGAGGGGGCATATTGAGTCTATAACCAGTGTCCTAAGGAAATTAAAATTTTTAAATTTAAGTCAGCCATTTGTGTATAATATATTACATAGCAAAACTAATTTCCCTGCCTCAGAAGAAAGTAGTATCTGATTCTCCTTTAAAGGGAATAGAAGCATCCAGTAGGACAAGTGACTAAAAAAAGGAAAGTCTCACCTAATTCTGGAGTTAATGCGGACATAATCACACTCAGAGAAAGTAAAAATTCTGATCAAAATGCTGAAAACTGAGGAAATTTGATTCAAATCCTCCAAGTCTTGATAGAACCCTCACTAACCTCGAGGG
The DNA here is from genome assembly GCF_003255815.1 of Theropithecus gelada. Lineage (NCBI taxonomy): Eukaryota > Metazoa > Chordata > Mammalia > Primates > Cercopithecidae > Theropithecus > Theropithecus gelada. Next base: position 78,722,549 of record NC_037678.1, on the reverse strand, counting down.
AAAAACCATCCACTGAGGGATTGCCTGAAGTCTACAGTAGGGACAAGACTCATTGCAGCCAAAAAGGACTTATTTTTACTTCATCCAGCCTTTCTTTGGGCTTTCCTATGCTTAGTAGCCTTCAGAAGCAGAGCAGGTAATGGCTGTGTGCTTTAACCAGCTCACGGGCATTTCAGTGCTGAAAATCAGTCTTAATTCTCTTAGAATGTGTATAATTTCATTGCAATAGCCATGTATGAGCTAATGAGACTTAGGTTCCTTGGCTGAGTTTCCTTTCCTTCTCACCTTAGAGCTCTTGCCACTACCCAGCACCTTTCATTTCCAAAAGATGCCTGAGCACTTCATAAACTTAGCCAGTAGACTTATAAACTTTATGACCAAGGAATAAGTCCACCTCTGGAAGGTAACCTGCTTCTGGTGTGAAAAGTAGCAATTGTTTACATATGGTTAACCTGAAGGCATACGGAGGCCAAGCAATAGGTTTAAAACCCTGAGATTCCTTGGAGCAAGTCCTGGTAGGATTTCCTTTCTTTTATTAAGTTCTCTCCTGCATTGGGTTTAGTTGACTGAGTCCAAAGGAAGTACATTCAATGAATGAACTGAACCCATGACCCTAAGCACCTGTTTAGAATTGGATTTTGTGTAATGACCTGAGACAACCTTCCAACTCTACATGTAGGGAAGCTCAGTATGAAAAAAATCCCATGCCCTAAACTCTTTAAATTCAAATAATGTTTTAAAGAAATCTATTAATACATTATCATTTGCCTATTTCTGTGCATTTTACATATAATTTCACACTTTTTATTTTGTGTTTTATTTGTGCAACTAATTTTCCTCCATTAAAGACAGGATCTTTGAATGAGCCATGCTGAGAATGCCTTTAGATCCTATTGCAATAAATATGTAGGAAAGAAAGCACTCTGTGTCTACCTCTTGGTTCATTACTACCATCTCCTAAAAGGATGAGAAATATTTGCTAATCATAATGCTGAGCTCAGGACATTCACCTGGACCCGGTTATGTATGGCAGGGTGGCCAAGGGTTAAGTAGGAACTCTGTTTCTTTTCTCACTCACTTCATGCGAAAGGAGCAATAGCTGTTGAAGCCCAGGAAGCTTGCTTTCTTTACTCTCTTTATGCTCACATTGTGCTGACCACTGCTTGTACCATGTGACCAACTGTAACTGTTAAGACTTGGGATTAGAGGTGAAGGAGGGAGATTCAGTTTTGTCAAACCTTTTTGCTGGTAGGTCTTAAGCACTGAGTTGATGAAAACATGTTCTTGTTTTCCATTGGCTTTTGACCAATGTGCACTTACTTCTGTTAGTAACCTCAAGATCCCTTGGAAAGTAAATCATAAACAGGAATGGGTTTTGGTATCCCTGGGTCTGCCAGTCCAAATACAATGAGATCCTTCTCCCTGGCAGACTATTTTGAAGATATAAATGTTGATACAATTAATATATTCTTTTTTATTTTTCCAAAGTTGGTTGTTTATATGAAAAATATTAGTTTGCAGCCTAAATCACAATTTACAAGCTATTGATATAATATCTTGGGATCTTTGATTCAAAGTAGTAAAAGCAAATTCTTAACTCCAGAAAGATTCGAATCTATTCACTGCTTCAATATGTTCACTGTGGGAGATTTCCATGCCAATGTATAGTGCTATGACAGAAGCTGTCTTTTGGCTCAGTGAAACCACTCATGTCATATATTTGGGTTTTCTCCTCACTGTGCTCTTCTTGGTGGCAATGGAGATAGGGTGAGCACTATTCTTTTGCTTTATCATAGTGGAATATTGTTTGGTGAGCTGCTTAATGTTAAAAGTCTTCCTAGGGAGTGCTCAAAGATGCATAGGGATATGTCAAAAGAATGAACGAGCTAGCCACAAGGGGTTCCTACCGGCCAAAGCTAAGACAAGTTGATCATCAGAATATATAAGACAGTAAAGACAATCAAGGAATCAAGCAGGAATCCATGAGAATACTCTGATGTGTATAAATACATAAACTGATGTAATTGAAAGTTTTATGACTGGTAAGTTATTTACATAGGCTCAAAGTATTTTCTCTCAAAATATTTCTTAATTGCAAAAGTGAAAATAGTAACTTGACAGTGAAAAAGGCTGCCAGAGACCACTTCAACCAAATGATCAAGGTTAACATTACCAGTAATGAGATAAATCAAAATTATCCATCGATTATGAAGTAATCAGCAGAATACAGTATTAGCTCTGTGATATTTCTGTCAGGAATATTTGACTTAAATATCATCATGAGGAAAAATAGGACAAATCTAAACCCAAATTAAAGGGCATTCTACAACATAAGTGTCAAGGTTTAAAAAAGTTTAAACAATGATCGAGAAACTTCTACAGACTGAAAAAGATTAAAGAAATATGACAACCACAATGCAAAGTGTAATTCTGAAATGAATTATTTTGCTGTAAAGTTTGTTACTGAGACAATTTGTAAAACTCAGGTGGGATCTCAGGATTAGATGACAGAAATGCATTGACGTTAATTTCCTGATTTGATGGATATGTTGTGATTATGTTATATGGTTAAGAGAATGTCCTTGTTTGTGTAAAATACACTAAAATATTTGAAAGTGTGGGGGAATCAGATTAACATTTTACTCTCAAATGGTTTGGGAAAAAATACTTGCACCAAACTTTCAATAATCAACAGACCACTAAGTTCTCTTAGAGTTATGATCTCAGGCTAATTAGCCATGCAGATTTCTGATGTCTAGTTAAGTAAGGGACACAGAAAGGCAGTCAGAAACGTGAATATGACAAAATTAAAAGTCAAGGATGCTTTATGTTTCAAAGCCAGGGGTTCCCACAGATGCAACATCAGTGCAGGGTTTCAAAGATTAGCTTAAAAGCAGTGATCCTTCTTGTTGAAGTTCCAGAAAGTGCAATGGTGGAGCAGACATTGCTGGTGCCCGGCCATACTAGTGCTCCCCAACAGTCCTTCAACAGCTGTATCTCCATCATTTGCCTAAATACTGTTTGATGATGAGAGTCTGTATTGCTTGGGTACACTGGTTTAATTAAATTTCTTGGGAGTAGTCCTCACCTATTGACTGATGGATGTTAGTGTATAAAGATTCCAGATTTCTTGCTCCACAGAGGGAACAACTCTTGAGTTGCATGTTTTCTACAGCTTCTTGAAGTTCCCCATTGGGATTGACCTGTAGCTGCCCACAGTGGTAACCTGTTTGATAATATATTCTTTATATATTTTGACTTTCTTCTCTTCGTTGAATTATTCCTAACCCTCTTTCTGCAATCACTTGCAAATTAAACTCCATGTACTCACGCCCCAGTCTAACTGTCTGTTTTCAGAAATCTCAAACTGAGACCAATGTTAGGCTTAATTGTTTTTAGTAGGGACCAGCCTAAGTCTATACATGGATTCATATAAAGTTAAAACATCGTTGTAAGTACCAATTTTTCATCTCACTTTAAATCAGAAGATTTTTGTCTTCCTGTGTTCAATTTAAAATTAAATTCTAATAAATTATTGGCTCCTTTAAATGTGATTGGTACCACAAAGATAGAAGGTCTGGACACCTTTCTCAATTTCAAAACATCCATTACTATATACTTAATTGTTACAGTGAATGAATAACACTATTTGTTCTGGGTAAAGGAGAGAGTTGAAGAGAAAATGCCAAGTCAAACCAAAAATTCAAAGTCAATGTCAAACACTCAAGCTAACCCAGTAGTTTAGATATGTAAGAGATGTAAGAATCTTTCTGCATAGATTTACTCTGAAGATATGCTTCCTGTAAGAACACACACACATGCATGCACACACATCAGTGCTACAAGAAAATAAATGACTGTCTGGGTTTTCACGCATTTTCAGTTTGACTGGCTGTATCAATAGGATGTGGACAAATGAGAAACATTGCGGAGAGAATACAGAGAACTGAGGCAATGGTCAAGTAGAAACTGTTCTATTATGTGCTGTCAGGCTCAAGTGTGAATAGGCCTGCACCTGGAGGAAGGGAAAAAAGGAAGCATTCATCCATCGCTCCTCACATGGGGAGCCAGATAGGGCAAGGGGGCTGTCCTGTCAAGAGAATGATTCAGGAGTCCTTTCTCACTGAAGATTAATCATACCAAAGGGCAAGGGTAAAGAATACCCTGCTCTATTTGCTTCCCAATCTTTCCCCTCTGCCCAAATCCCAAATGCCTCTGTTTTCATATGTCCAGATATTGGTGGAGCAGAGCTGCTGAAAGGTCTGAGATATCTGAGAGATGAATCACTCCATGCAGAAATGGAACAATTAGCTGCGTTTAGTCTAGCACAAACGCCTTGAGAGGTGTCTAATTGAGTGGCCCGCAACAGGGCCAGAAAACAATGTGGATTTGAAAAGAATCCCACAATTAATTTCTGCATTGACCTAATGGGATGTAATTTGTTAATGTGTACAGAGCCTAGAGTGGGCCTTTCCCATGATGCCCATGGATTTAAAGCGTATGGCATTCCCTTGTGTTTGTGCATACTTGGATGAGTGCTTGAAAAGTAAAGGATGTATTAAATGCAATCTTTTATTTTGCAGCCCATTATTAAATCTGTGACCATTTAAACATAAAACGAGACATTCTGGCATGGTTAAGGCCACACATTTCTCTAGAACATCAGGTTTCGAATTAGGCATTGGCAGTAAATGATTTGGGGCCATTAGGCCATTTTACAAAAATCACATTGCCTTAGGACAATTTTAGAAATAGGAAGAAGGTAAAAGTGTTAAAAACTGAACGTATTTTTATTCAAAAAGTGGAAACAGATTTATCATAAGACTCTTTTGTCCAAGAAAAAAAAACTTATTTCCTTATAGATGCTAAAAATATATTAACTGCACGTGCTCATGGATAAGTGTGTTCTAGTCTAGTCTCTTTTCTTCCTGGTTCCCAGAGTATTAGTAGTATTTTTGTTAATTTTGGTATTTGAAAGAAGAAATTATAGTTATTTTTCTAAGTAAAGTAATTGAAGCAATCTAAGGAGACATGACCCTTTAGAATAATAATAATTTATCACTATAATTAAACTTGCATTTTTATAATAATGAATTAGACTTCAGATATAAGTTATGCTTAGATTTTATCTCTTCTTTTTTCACTCATTTTAGATTCCCAAGTAAGCACTATGTGAACAAAGACACTTAACAACTTGGTAACTGAGTTCTTTGCATGAAAAAATAAGGGAGAAGAAGGAATTGATTCTCAGGAGCTCTTTCTGCTCGGCATTTCCCAGATGCCTCTCTCTGGCTCTGTGGTGCCACTGATGACACCATAACCTCCATAATATTTACAGAGACAATAATTAAAATATTGGTGTGAAAAGATGACATTTATTGAACTACACACAAATCTCCCCTTTCTTCTAATGCCTTTCAGGAAAGCAGCTTTTCTGCAGAACTGTACACTTATGGTTCTTCGTTGTCAGGCTAGGGGGCATGATGTGCAGCAAAGGAGCAAGTGGGACATTGGATTTTACAGTGTTGCAGATCATGTCAATTTATCAGGGGCTGGTTCTGCAGGGGAACAGTCTGACTAGTACATGACTAAGGAAGACCAGGGTTGTATATTCATGGAAGAACAATTCTTTGGTCATGAAACAGATAATGGCAAAAAGATAGAGATGGCTGAGAGAGAAAATTCTTTAGAAATGAGTGTATGGTCCTGGTTGCTTTTAGTTCACCACCTCATGGATCCAGCAAAATGCCTAGGACATGGTGGGCACTCGGTGAATGTAAGATAATAATTGTGCACTTCTGTGTGAATACAGTCCCTTCACCTAAAGCAGAAATGAAATTGAAATGATCCAAAGAGGGGCAATAAACGTAAGTGTCGGATTGTTGGGGAACATTGTATATAAGCTGCCACTGCACACCCAGAGTTTATGTTTATGCACAGTAATTCAGCTTTTACCTTAGTTGTCCAATGATGTCAAATAACTGGTCAGTTCAGGAAACAATGCAAGTCAAATTCATTGGTTTACTGCATTGGTTGGGAAGCTCAGAGGTAGCCACTAAGCTGGTTTTGAGTGTTCACACACTGGAAATCTCAAAATATTTGGTGAATTAGATATTCAAAAGTAATGAAAGCAAAGTATGAGGGTACTGTATTTTTATTACATTTTAAATCAAAAATACCGTTATCTTGTGTTGCTAATGGATTCAAAACTTTACTAGCAAGTGGAATAGCTGCTTATCTGACAGTGCTATGAAATGTTCATCAGCTTTTTTTCAATGTAAGAGGTATGAAAACTATATTAGTGTTCATCTAGTTACTCAGTAATCAATATTGTAGTCCTAAACAAAAATCATTGAAAGAATTCCTTGAGGTTGAAAATTGTGCAATATATATATATATATATTTAAAAGTTTGCTTTCCTTATAATAAAATAGAATAAAAAGGTCATCCTTGTTGGAAAAGTGTTGAAATTAATAAACCATTGAGTAATACATGCCGTGTGAAAATTCTTACATGAAGAGACTATAAATGCATTCAAACAGAGGTATTCTTAATAGTTTCATCATTCTTATATGATAGGATAAAGTAGCTTCCAACATTTGCTCCTGATACTACACATGCATTCTGACTGAGCATACTTGACCCTTATTTAGCAAAGTTTCTCCCTGGATTTCAAAGAATTGTGTGTAGCCTTCGAAATTCAAGCCAAATGACCGTCCGTCATGGCTGTGGCGGAAACAGAGAATGGTTCTTCTTACTATAAAACCATCTTTATGACATCTTCCCACAGTTATTAGTGAGCCGAAGACTCCCACATCCTTTTCATCAGAGGCACCTCCTGCCTTGATTCCTGATTTCCATATGTCCTTCCAGTGGAGAAACCTATTTCTGTATAGTTTTGCTTCTGGGGACATTGCTCTTGGTTAGGCGAAATAATTTATTGTTCCTCGTCACAGAGTGTCACAAAGTTTCCAGATGTCTTTTCATGCTGGAATCTGTGATCTAGGTAGTTTCCTAAGACCAGAGTTCTTCACTGGCCATAAGAGCAACAAAAATGAATGTACTGTTATTTATATTTGTCTCTGATAATCATGTGCTTGGTTCAGTACATTTACATGCCAGCACATTTTGACCTAGAAGGCAGTTTCTTTAACTTGAAATATGGGTACATCCAAATCAGATAGATAAAACTAACAAATGTACTAAATGACTGGATACGGCATGACTAATAATTGGCGTGTGGTTTGCTCATTGTGAAGCTCGGTGGTGGCTGTGTTGCTGAAGAAAGAAAGGCTACTTCTGTGAGACAAGACATAAAATTCAAAAAGCTTCCTTTTAAGAAATGTTGAATCTCATTCTGGCTCATAAAATAGTAGACAGGTGTATAAGCAATTTATTAATCATACAATAGCACTTTTCTCCACGATTGCCTGACATGGTTACTTTGATTTATAGGGAAGCCATTCCATGTGAATCTTCCATAATTACAGAAATACATACACTTAGTTTACCCCCCAAAAATTTGACCTATGACTTATGAGTAAGCAGGGATTTGAGAGCAAGATCCATGTGGAGTATCAATGGAAGGTAAGGGGGCAAAAAAAGGAAGGTAGAATCTTTATTGCTTTTTCAAACTGGTCCTGCTTGATATGGAAGAATCCAGAAGTGCAAGTAAAGACTCTTTCTACAGTTTGAATTTTAAGATCTCATACTTGCTTTCTAATTATTACACTTTGAAGATGTCCTGCCATAAGTGAGGTTTGTATGTTTTTTGTTTGTTTGTTTGTGACAGGGTCTCACCCTGTCACCCAGGCTGGAGTGCTGTGGTCTAACTGCAACCTCTGCCTCCTGGGTTCAAGCGATTCTCCCACCTCCGTCCCCTGAGTAGCTGGGACTACAGGGGCATGCCACCACACCCAGCTAGTGTTTATATTTTTTTGTAGAGACAATGTTCCACCATGTTGCCCAGGCTGTTCTCTAACTTCTGGACTGAAGCAATCCTCCCGCCTTGGCCTCCCAAAGTGTTGGGATTACAGGCATGAGCCACTGCACCCAGCCCATATGTGGTTTTATTTGTCTTGTAAGCAATCCTGTATGTTTTCTAGATGAAAAAGGTGTGTGGGGCATAAGGAAAGAAGACCAATGTGCTTTGTATTTAAATCTGTTCTTTCTCAAAATCAGCTTCAGATAGAGACATGCTGCTACAACCCTCCACTCCCCTCTTGGTACCAAACACCGCTTACCAAATCTTGCTGTCCACCTTTGTGGATAGTACACACTCCCTTCAAGATCAAGAGGGGTAAACCTGGACTTAACTAGACTCATTATCTCTGTTTTGAAAGCTGCTGTTTTCTCCTGTGCTCTTCATTAAGCAAGTATTTTTTCATGTACCACATAATATGCATTGTGCTAGAAAGTGTATATATATATACACACTATATATATTATAGATGTACATATGTATTTTATATTATCAATATATACATGCACACACATACACATCTCTGTGTGTGTGTGTTATGAGTACTTGAAGACATAACTATTTGAAAAACCAGAGACCTAATATTCAGTCCCAAAAGAAGAATATGTACAAAGTCTCTATGGCATGAATGGATATAGAGTAAGAAAAATGAAGAGAAGATTAGTGTGGCTGGAATGGAGGGGCTATGTAAAGTTAGTTCATGTGGCTAGTGTGGCAAAAGAAAGGAAGTATGAACTCAAATTATAAAGGTCCTAATATGGTTCCAGATAAGACTTGAAATTTAAAATGTAGGCCTTGGTGAAGTTCACGGTTAAACATGTTAGGACAATGTCTAACAGCTAGGTACAAGGACTTTCAATGACAGTTGTGAAACTAAGGTAAATATCTAGGTGAGATCATGGTTTCAGTGTCCAAATAGTGTTGGTAAAAAATAAAGCTCATGAGATAGAAAAAAAAACAAGTGAAATGAATGGCCATAGGTGAAAGGTGAGAGAAACGAAATATCAAGTTGTCTCTGAGCTACTGGTGCCAATTTTTTTCCTTAGCTATCTTTTACTTTCTGTTTAATCTACATTCAACAACCTTTAATGGAACTCCAATATCTACTGAATAAAATCCTACCTCCCAGCTTTGTTGTAAGGAATGCTGTTGGGAATTCTTCCCGATTCCCCAGGCTTTGCCATTTCACAGTATGCAAATCTGAGTAACAAATATTAATCTCTGCATCTCTTTGCCTGGGAGCTTTGTCTAGCCACCAGAGTCCTCTCTGCTTCACACATGGAAAGGCAGAAATACCAAGAGATTAACATTTACTATAGAAGTAGCTCTAAACGATTGACTAAGTGTTGATATATAAAACATACTTCTTTACTCCTGAGAAACAACAAACTTGAGGAGTATGGTCAACACTTTTTCTGTATTCCCTCAGTGATTAAGCTTCAATTGCCCAAAATAGTTTAGTAATTCACCCTACAGTGGCTTCCTCATCTTTGTCATCTCACTTCCTTACTCTACCATTGGTGTTTCTGGAACTTTCTAACTTAACATCTTGTACTTATCTAAGGGTCTGCTCCTGGAGAAGCCAAGATAAGACACATGGTATTAATGTCATTTTCAATCAAGCCCGTTATTGTTCATTTTCAAATGCTGCATGTTCTGTGAAGCATACCACTAGCCCTCCAAAGAGAATGTATTCTCAAGGAGAACTTTGTGACTTTCATGATACTGAATCATACATACATCTGTTTCTGCCCAATGAGTGTGACCTTTTAGAACACAAGGAACTGTGTTCTGTCCACATCAGTGTGCCTAATGTTTAGTACAATGCATAGTACATATAAAACGTTGTGATGTTTTATTTTGTGTATTAACTTGACAGAGCCATGAGGTATTCAGATATTTGATCAAGTATTATTCTGTGTATGTCTGCGAGGGCATTTCTGGATAAGTTTAACACTTGAGTTGGCAGATAGAGTTAAAGAAATTTGCCCTCCCTAATGTGGGGTGGGGCAGCGGGAGGCAGGGGGTGCTCATCCAGTCTATTGAAGGCCTGAATAGCACAAAAAGGCTGACCTTCCTGCGAGTAAGTGAGAACTCTTCCTGTTTGACTGTCTTCAGTCAGTAACATTGATTATTTTTCTTCCTGCTTTCAGAATCGAACTGAAAGTTTAGATCTTTCTAGGTCTTGAGTACACTAACATTTAGACTGTAACTGTACCATTGCCTCTACTGTTTCTCCAGCTTGCCAACTGCTTCTGTTTCTCTGAAAGAACCTAAAAACCTTAATGCAGATTTTGGTATCAAGAGAGGTTCTAAGGAACATAATTTTAAAGATGGGTTTTCTAAATTGTGTCTCTAGTTTTTAGAATTTCCTCTTTGATCTGATTAGATTTAAAGATGCTAATTACTCTGTTTCCAATAGTAAAGAGAGCACTGATAGAATATGACATTATTTGGAAAAAGATATTCAAAATTATCGCCATTGGATACTCCTAGTCAACCACTTATAAGAAGCAAGGACCTGGAGTATTATGTATGTGATACTTTTGAACATTTTTGTCAAACTAATGAATATAATGAGATTTGCTGTTTGCTCCTAATGTTGCTGGACAAAGTGGGAAAACAAAATGAGACAAGGATTCAAATTCTCAACTCGAGTCCTGCATGAATTACCTGAAACTTTGCATTTGTGCCCTGAAGGAAGTCCTCATCTCCTGTACCTGCAGGGCTGAGACTACTGAAACCAACCCAGAATCTCATTCTATGACTGAATGAATTACAAAATTAGTTAAACTCACAGCCTTGCATAGTGTGGAATGTTAAAGTAAAGGTACTGATTGGAAAATAATGAGATTATAAAGATGAATGGAAATCATAAGACCCTGTTGGAACTGGAGATGTTGAACACCTAATTATTTTAAAAATTTATTTTTAAAATTATTGTTATTGATACATAATGTTTGTACATATTTGTCAGGTGCATGTGATATTGTATCACATGCGTAGACTATAGAATGATCAAGTCAGGTTATGTGGGGTGGCTGTCACCTTGAATATTTATCATTTTTAGGTATTGGGAACATTTCAAATTCTCACTTCAAGTTATTTTGAAAAATACAATACATTGTTGTTAACTGTAGTCACCCTCCCTACTCTGCAACCAAACATTAGAACTTATTCCTTCTATCTAACTGTATGTTTGTACCTACTAATCAACCTTTCCTTATCCCTGACTCCCACTCATACACCCTTCTCAGCCTCTGGTATCTATCATTCTACTCTCTACCTCCATGAAATCAGCTTTTTTCATCTTCCACATATGAGTGAGAGAGAACATAGAAAATATATCTTTCTGTGTATGGCTTATGATACTTGACACAATGACCTCACAGTTCCATTCCTGTTGCTAAAAATTACATGATTTCATTCTTTTTTTATGGCTGAATAGTATTCCATTGTGTATATATACCACTTTTCTTTGCCTATACATTAACAGATACTGTAGTTAATTTTATATCTTTGCTATTGTGAATAGTGCTACTATAAACATGGAGGTACAGATATCCTTTTGATATACTGATTTTTTTTTCCTTTGGCTGTTTGGGCTTTTTTTGGTTCTATATGAATTTTAGGATTATCTTTTATATTTATGTTCAAAATGATATTGATACTTTGATAAGAATTGCATTGAATCTGATTATTATTCAGCAGTATGATCATTTTAACAATATTATTTCTTCCAATTCATGAGCATGGCATGCCTTTCCAAGTTTTGGTTTTCTTCAATTTATTTCATCAGTGTTTCGTAGTTTTTCTTAATAGAGGTCTTTCACCTCCTTGGTAAAATTTATTTCTAGATATTTTATTATTTTTATAGCTATTGCAAATGAGATTGCCTTCTTGACTTCTTTCCCAGCTAGTTCATTATTTGGTGGTTGAAATGCTACTGATTTTTGCATGTTGATTTTTTATTCTACTCTTTACTAAATTTATTATATCTAAGAATTTTTTGATGGAGTCTTTAGGTTTTTCTAGGTATAAGATCACATCATCTGCAAAGAGGGACAGTTTGACTTCCTTTGTTTCAAAGTAGATGGCTTTTATTTCTCTTGACTGATTTCTCTGGCTAGGACTTCCAGAACTATATTCGATACAAATAGGAACACTACATTCTAATGAGTTTCATCCCTAGTTAGAGTGGTCTCCCCACTTCTATCTGCGGGAATTAATCTGATTTCCAGAGAAATGGTAGTGGCCTCTCCAGAGGCAGTTGCCATGCAAGACAATGCAGATTTTCCTCAAGTCCCATCCCACTACCCTTCTCCTTCTAGACCTATAATTAGATTCAAGTCTGATCAGGTCCTTAATGGTGAGAAACAAAGTGTGACTCCTGTGGAGATGTGCCATACTTCAAAAGAATTACTTGAATTTCCTAATTTATGTAGACAAAAATTCAAGAAACATATGTGGCAAAGCTATTAAAGGTGTGGGATAGTGATGGAAGACACATAAAGTTGTAGCAGGATGAATTTGTTGATATGAGCTCAGTAAGCAGACAGTCTGCATTCATTGTTTCAGATTGAGGTGAATTTGAAAGGACTCTAAGAGTTTGTTTGGTTAGTTGGTTGAAAACTGAACCAAAAGGTGACCTACAGTAAACAAGTTAGAAATGCCATACTTGCTTTGGTTTAATGTATGGTAAGGGATTCACAGGTTTAGAGAGATTGGAATATTAGAGTGGGTTTGTCATTTTCAGTTTAATGTAAAGACATATGCACATGTATGTTCATTGCAGCACTATTCACAATAGTAAAGACATGGAATCAACCTAAATGCCCATGAAAGATAGGCTAGATAAAGAAAATGTGGTACATATATTCCATGGAATACCATGCAACCATAAAAAAGAATGAGATTATGTCCTTTGTAGAGACATGGATGGAGTTGGAGGCTGTTATTCCTAGAAAACTAACACAGGAACAGAAAACCAAATGCCACATGTTCTCACTTATAAGTGGGTGCTAAATGATGAGAACATATGGACACATAGAGGGGAACAACACATACTACTGGGGTCTTTCACAAGGTGGAGGGTGGAAGGAGGGAGAGAATCAGGAAAAATCACTAATGGGTGGTAGCTTTAATACCTTAGTGATGAGATAATCTGTACAACTAACCCCTGCGACTCAAGTTTACTTATGTCACAAACCTGCACTTGTACCCCCAAACTTAAAATAAAAGTTAAAAAATAAAAATAAAAATGTCTATTTGCCCAGTCTGGGAAGACTCAGAAGGCATACCTTTTGCCATGGCTGTGAGAAATAAATTTGTGAGTGGAGTCCTTTCATCCTTTAAGAGGTCTCTGTAACTCTTCTCTGTCTGCCAGACCTTACAGTGAGAGCTGTGGACAGTAGGAACTCTGGTCACTGAATTGGAAAACACAATTCAGCTGGAGTAATTTGATCCTGGCAAATGGGCAAGGGACAATTGGTGGCATTCAACCACTAAAAGTAAGATGGGAGTGGTTGTTGTAATAGACAGCAGAATCAAAGCAGTGATCAGAATAACCTGACCTTCTCAGACCTATGGTGTTGGAGCAAGATGAATTTACTGATACTGCCTAGTTGATCGCGGCATTTCTAGAAGTGAAAGATAGGAAAAATAATAAATTCTTTATTTTTGTTCTAGCAAAACAATTCTAGTTCAGTGAATAAAAATATAACCAGAATGATAAAACAGAGGGTCACTGCCCCCCAATCAATTCCCAGACTAAACATGTTTACATTTCCAAGACCCATGGCATGAATAGAAGGTCAAGTCCGCTTGAGAAAGGACACTGTTTTGGTCTGTTTTGTGTTGCTATAAGGCAATACTTGAGGCTAGGTGATTCATAAGGGAAAGTGGTTTATTTGGCTCACAGTTTTGCAGGCTGTACAAGAAGCATGGTAATAGCATTTGTTTCTGGTAAGGACCTCAGGAAGTTTTCAGTTCTGGTGGAAGGCAAGGGGAATGCAGGCACGTCACATGGCAAAAGAAGGAGCAAGAGTGAAGGGAGGGATGCCAGGCTCTTTTCAACAACCAGCTCTTTAGTGAACTAATAGAGCAAGAACTCATTTATTATCACAAGGAGAACATGAAGCCATTTATGAAGAATTCACCCTCATGGCACAAACACCACTCATTATGCTCCACCTCCAACACTGGGGATCAAAATTTAACATGAGGTTTGGAGGGAACAAATATCTAAACTATATTAGACTCTGGTACACTGTCAAAAATTTGTGTTTTTTTTTTTCTCCTAGACTTCACCGAAGTGATCTATGACCTTTTACCAGGATAACTGTGCATTAAGAAAAAGGATATAATTATACCCTTTTTGCACTACTAAACAGTTGTTCTGGACAAATCCTATTTTCAGGAGATCTAAGACATCACTGTTGTCCACCAGTCAGAGTAGGGGCTTATGGAAGTCAGGTGACCAAAAAGGTTTCAGCTCAGATTCTTCTCATAGAGGGACACATATGTCCCTGACCCCAGTCTGTGGTTATTTCCCTGGTTCTGGAAGACATAAGTGGAATAGGCATAGTTAGCAAATGACAGAATCCCAACATTTGTTCCCTTACCTGTGGTATGAGGGCTACTATGGTAGGAGAGGCCAAGTGGGAGCCACTAGAAAAATCTCTATCTAGGAAAGTAACAAATCAGAAGCAATTAAAGTATTACAACGATTAGTGCCACCACTAGGAACTAGAAAAATGCAGGGTGGCAATTCCCATTCCTAAGCATGACTATTTGGCCTGTGCAAGAGACAGATGAACCTTGGAAAATGACAGTGGATTATGGCAAGCTTAACAAGATAGGGACTCCATTAGCAGTTGCTGTGCCAAATGTTATTTCATTGCTTGAGCAAATTAACACTTTTCCTGATACTTGATATGTAGCTATTGATCTGGCAAGTTCTTTTTAGTCCATTCTTGTCAAAGGGACCATAAGAAGCAGTTTTCTTTAAGTTGGCGTGGCCAGCAATACTTCTTCACTGTCCTATCTCAGAGGCATATCAACTCTTCAGCCCTATGGCATAATTTAGTTTGCAGGGATCTCAACTGAGTTTCTGTTGCACAAGGTATCATGCTGGTCCTTGACATTGGTAGCATAATGCCGACTGAACCTGGTGAACAAGAAATAGCAACTATACGTCTATTCTAGACATATTGGTAAGACATTTGTGTGTCAGAGGGTCGTTCTACCACACTTTCGTTATCTAGGGGCCCAGTGGTATGGGGCATATTGAGGAATTTCTTATAATGTGCAGGATAATTTGTTTCATCTTGTCCTGACTACAGCTAAAGAACAGGCACCACAAGAAAAGTGGACCTTATTGGATTTTGGAGGCAACCCATTTCTCACTTGGTGTCTTGCCCAGCCCATTTACCTGGTGATACAGAAGCAGTTAGTTTTGAGTGGTGCTCAAAATAAAAGATGCTTCTGCAACAAGTTCAGGCTGCTGTGCAAGCTGCTCTGTCGTGTAGGGCATTTGCTCCAACAGATCAAACAGTGCTTGAAGTGATAGCAGCCAATAGAGACATTATTTGGAGCCTTTGGCAGGACCCCTAAAGGTGAATCACGGAGCAGGCCCTTAAGATTTTGGAGCAATATCCTGCCATGCTGTCCTCTGTAGTTAATTACTCTATGTGTGTGTGTGTGTGTGTGTCTGTGTGTGTGTGTGTGTCTGTGTGTGTAGCAGTTCTTGGCCTGCTACTGGGCCTTTGTAGAGGCCGGGTGCTTAACATGGGCTAGTAAGTTACCAGGTGACCTGAGCTTCCCATCAAGAACCAGCTAGTATTTGACTCACTATTCCATAAATTTGAATGTGTACAACAGAGCTCCATCATCAAATGAAAGTGGTATGTATCTAATTGGACCCACACAGGCCCTGAAGGCTCAAGTTAAGTTACACAAAGAAGTAGACAAAATGTCCACGGTCCTCGGTGCTGCTATATTACTGTCTCTTTCCCAGCTTGTACCCATGGCTTCATGAGAAGCTTCCAAGGGATCAGTTGACAGGGGAAGAGAAGATTTGATGTCTCAATCTATCCATGTTGCTGTTAAACAGTACCTGAGACTGGGCAATTTATAAAAAATCGAAATTTGTTTCTCACAGTTCTGGAAGCTGGAAGATTGAGATCAAGGCACCAGCAGCTTCAGTGTCTGGTGAGGGCTCGGTCTCCGCTTTCGAGATGGCTCCATGTTCCTGTAACTCACACGGTAGAAGGGCAGAAGGGCAGAAGGGCAGAAAAGGCCTAGATGGTTTCTTCTAGCTCTTTTATAAGGGAATGAATCCCTTTTTGAGGTCTGAGTTTACATGGCCGAATCATCTCCTAAAGACCACACTTTTTAATACTGTTGCATTAGGGATTCAGTTTCAACATGAATTTTAGAGGGGGCACAGACATTCAAAGCATAGCAATTGGGATTGATTCACAGATGTTTCTGCACAATATGAATGCAGGATCCAAATGGACAATTAGAACACTGCAGTCAACTTCAAAGACATTCCTGAAGAATAGAGGAGAAAAAAAATATCCTCCCAATGGGTATAAATGTGAGCAATCTACCTGGTTGTTGATGTTGTTCAGAAGGAGAAATGGCCTTATGTATGACTATACATTAATTCATGGGAGGTGGCCAGTGGTTTCCCTGGATGGTCACGGACTTGGGAGAAACACGACTAGAACTTTGAGGAAAAGGTATGTTAATAGATATCTCTGAGCAAGCAAATAATGTGAAGATATTTGTGTCCCATATGGATAATCACCAGTGGATTACCTCAGCAGAGTAGGATTGTAATGATCAAGTGAATAAGATGACTTATTCTCTGCATATGTGTCAACCTCTTTCCCCATCCACTCCTGTCATTGCCTAATGAGCTCATGAACAAAGTAGCCATGGTAGTAGGAATGGACATTATGCGTGGGTTCAACAACATGGACTTCAACTCACCAAGGCCAGCCTGGCTGTGACCACTGCTGAGTGTCCAATCTGTCAGCAACAGAGACCAACAATGAGCCCCTAGTATGGCACCATTCCCTTTGTTGATCAACCAGCTACCTGGTGACATGATTACATTGGACTCTTTCCATCATGGAAAGGGCAGTATTTCCAGTACTTTCTTTCTGGAATAGACATGTATTTTGGATACAGATTTGCTTTCTATGCATGCAATACTTCTGTAAAAACTCATCTGTAGGCTTACAGAACTCATCAGCCACCACCATGATATTCCATAAAGCATTGTTTCTGATTAAGGAACTCACTACCCAATAAATGAAGTGTGACAATTACCCATGTTCATGCAATTCACTGTTCCTCATTATCCTGAAGCAGCTGGATGGGTAGAACTGTGTAATGACCTCTTGAATACTCAGTTGCAGTGCCAGCTAGGTCGCAATACTTTGTGGGACTGGAGAATGGGACAGGAGAAAGATTCTCCAGCAGGCTGTGTGTTGTCTGGATCAGCCTCCAGTACATGGTGCTACTTCTCCCACAGCCAGGATTCATGCGTCCAGGAATAAAGCGGTGGAAATGGGCCAGGTACCACTCACTATTATCCTCTAGTGATCTACTAGAAAGTTTTCCTTCCCGTTTTCACGGCCTTATGTTCCCCTGACCTATACAGATTTTAGTTCCGCAGTGGGGAACATTGCTACCAGGAGACACAGCAATGATTTCATTTCACTGGAAGTTAATGCTACATCGTCACTTTGGACTCCTCCTGTATCTGAATCATCAGAAAGAGGCAAATTACTGAATTACTGTGCTGAGTGGGGTGATTGGTCCTGACTCCCCAGGGGGAAATTGGACTACTTCTCTACAATATGTTGGGCATGCAGCAAATCCCTGAAGGCATCTCTTAGTTTCACCATGTCCTGTTATTAGGGTCAAAAGGAAATTATAACACCCAATCAAAGGAGGACACTGATATCCAGACTTTTCAGGAATGAAGGTTTTACACCATCAGGTGAAGAACCACCACAGATGAAGTGCTTGCTGAAGGCAAAGAGAATATAGAATGGATAGTGAGGAAAGATAGTTGTAAATACCAGCTATAGCCAACTACGTGACCATTATCAAAATGAGGACGGTAAATGTCATGACTATTTCCTCCATATTTTGTTATGAATATGTTTGTCTGTATAAGAAAACAGTATCATTTAACCTCCCTCACCTATTCCCTTATTATGTAACATAAGAGGTATTGACTTCATATATTTGTGTTGTTAATTTTATGTGATAGTATTTAAGTTATAAGATATTAAAGAGAAGAGTAAAAGTCACTCAACTTTACCTGCTCTTCGGGGGAAGAGATTAGTTATGTGCAGAATAGTTCTATCATGTTTTATGAAATTATGGCCTTGCTATGTTCTTTATTTGGAGATTAAGTACGTATACTAGTCCATTCTCAGGGTGCTAAGAAGAATACCCAAGACTGGGTAATTTATAAAGAAAGAGGTTTAATTGACTCACAGTTCCGTGTTGCTGGGGAAGCCTCAGGAAATTTACAATCTTGCCAGAAAGCAAAGGAGAAACAGATACCTTCTTCACAAGGTGGCAGGATGGAGTGAGCGCAAGCAGGGGAAATGCCAGACACTTACAAAACCAGCAGATTCCAGTGTGTCCAACATGGTGAAACCCCATCTCTACTAAAAATACAAAAATTAGTTGGGTGTTGTGGTGGACACCTGTAATCTCAGCTGCTCAGGAGGCTGAGGCATGAGAATCACTTGAACCTAGGAGGTAGAGGTTGTAGCAAGCCAAGATGGCACTACTGCACTCCAGCCTGGGTGACAGAGTGAGACCCTGTCTCAAAAAAAAAAAAAAAACAGATCTCACATGAGGAGACTCACTCATTAGCAAGAGAACAGCCTGGAAGAGACCGCTCCCATGATCTAATTACCTCCACCTGGTCCTGCCCTTGACATGTGGAGATTACAATTCACAATGGGATTTTGGGTGGAAATATAGCCAAACCATATCAGTATGGTTTAAGGAGATGCGTATATGTGCCAAGATGAGAAGGGGTAGCATTGTGATAGTAAAGTTTATGTATCAGCTTTGCTGGGCCATGGAGTACCTAGACATTAGGTCAAACATTCTGGGCCTTTCTGCAAGGGTGCCGCTGAATGAGATTAGCATTTGAGTAGGTAGGCTGAGTAAAGCAGATTGACATCTCTAATGTGGGCGGGACTCTTCCAGTTAGTTGAAGGAGGCCCTAATAGAACAAAAAAGTTAATCCTCCTGCAAATAAGAGGGAATTTCTGTCTTAGTGCTGGGACATCGGATTTTTTCCTGCTTTTAGACTCATGTTGAGACATATTTTCTTTATGGGTCTTTTCCAGTACAGCATTTTGGACTGGGAATATGCCGTAAGCTCTCTTTGGTTCCCAGTTTGCCAACTGCAGATTGTCAGCCTCCATAATCACGTAAGTCAGTTTCTTATAATGAATATCTATCTATCTATAAATATATAATGAGTGTGTGTGTGTACATAGACACACGCACATATATATGCATCAGGAGATTCAGTTTACCCATTCCAATGTTAATTTCATTCAGTAGCACCTTCATAGACACGTCCAGAATGTTTGACCTACATGCATAGAGAGATTAATTATAAGAAATTATGTACACAGATACTTATCAGTTCTATTTCTCTGGAAAAATCTAATACAGATTTCAGAATTTTTTTTTTATTTTTAATTAAATGAAGTTCAGTTCCTTAATTGGGATTTGCAGAAAAAAACTGTATAAGCTGAGAAGCACTTAAAGCTTTTTATTCTGGAATTTAAACAAGTTGATTTGAGTAGTGATTTCATACCTCCACATGTCCTGGAATTTGAGATTGAAATTCAAGGCTGCATTTGGTTTACCTGTGAAGCCTAAGTTCTAATCACATTTCAATAGTAGAGATGAAAATCTGGGTGGAGAAACATCATCCAGCAACTGCATACAGTGTGCCAACTTTGTGTTAGATTCTGAGAGGTGTATAATGAGGAAAAGTGACCTCATGGAACACTGCACCTAGCGGGAAAGGAAGACCTTCTCCATGTAAGTGCGCAAGTAAATTCATAACCACAAATGTGGATACTATTTCAAGGGATTTAGTAAATTACCTGAGAGTATTTGTGATAGAGGCTTAATTGCCTCTAAATTATCAGAGAAAGCTTGTTAAGGAGGTGACAGGTAATGTAAAATCTGAAGGATGTGGAAGAAGTGACCAAGTGAAAGGCAGAAGGAAGATTATCCTAGAACAAGAGAAAGCTTGTGGAAAGACCCTAGGGCAAAGACAGAGGGACAGAAAAAGTCATTAAGGCAACACAACAATGGGTAACTGGATATTTAATTCTCAGAACAACTATTTCAGAAAGTCTATTTATTGTTGCATCTTCAATTTACATAATTCTGCTTACATATAAATATATTTGTGTATATATAAAATAACATATACATAAACGTTATACAAGTGTTTGAATAAAAATGATATAGTTTATACAATTGCTCAGCTGTTTATTCATAGATGTAGTTGTAATAATTTACACATGTATTTATAAACGCCAAGAAAAACTACGTGTCCTATTTTAAATATCTTTACTGGCAATACCTGAAAATACCACCAGATGGTGATGTTTCTCCTAAAAGAATGATACTTCCTATTTTTTTTTTTCCAAAAAATGATATTAATTAATTCAAAATTTAATGGTGTCCTTGTCTGCTAATTCTAACGTGAGAGAGTTTAGGATTCATTGGGAAGGTCTGATTGACTTCGTCATAATGAATTGTATCTTTCCGTTCTTTGCATGCCTGTAAATTGTTGGTTGAATACCAGATATTGTGAAGTTTTGCTTCCTGGGTGCTGAATAGTCTTTTACTTACGTTAATATGCTTGAATTTTGTTTAGGAATACAGTTAAATTACTTACTTAATAGTAATAGTTTAATCCTCCTGAGTCTTGTTTCTGAAATGTGTTAGGTGGCATGAGCACACTCAGTCTTGGTCTGATTGTTACCCATTACTAAGGCAAAATCTTTCTGTGCACTCTACACAGTGCCCCTTGAATCTTGAGGTTTTGTAACTAACCTGGCTGATGGGAATGGGCACAATTTCCAATCTCTTGCGAATCCAGTTAGACAGGACAGTGGCAAGTTTTTCAGGTGGTTCTTTCCTCAGTCTCAAGTAGTTTCCTCATATACACAAACAAATCAAATACAAAAGGGAACCCTCGACAGACCTCCAGTGTCTTCTCTCTCTACATCTCTCTCCTCTCTGGTGCTCTGCCCTGCCAACTTCAGCTACATTGTTCTCTGCAGACTGTCAGATCTAATATCAATAAGGAATTTGTTGAAATTTTCCTAGGTACTCGAGACAGTCACCTGGGGTAACTGAAAGACTCATCTCATTTGACTTCCATTGCTCAGCAATCACTCGCCCTTCTTGCCTCATGTCCAGTGTCTGGCAAACTTTTGTTTCATAAGTTTTGTGTTTTTCAGTTGTTCTTCCTTGGCCAGAAGTAGAAGTCACTTCTTACTTTTTAACCAAAGATTTCTGATAGCTTGTTTTGGGGTGAGGGGTGTGTGTGTGTGTGTGTAATTTAATTTTTTTTTTTTTTTTTTTTGAGACAGAATCTTGCTCTGTCACTCAAGCTGGAGTGCAGTAGCACCATCATAGCTCATTCAGGCCTTGAACTCCTGGGCTCAATCAATCCTCCTGCCTCAGTCTCTTAAGTAGCAGGAACGTACAGGTGCATGCCACTATGCTTGGCTAATGTTTCATTTTGTTTTGTAGAGACAGGGTCTCACTATGTTGCTCAAGCTGGTCTTGAACTCCTGGGCTCAATCAGTTCTCCTGCCCCAGGCTCCCAAAGAGTTGGGGTTACAGGTGTGAGCCACCACACCTGGGGTCTGTTTTATTGTTCTTGATATTGACTCATTCAAAATATACTGTGCAATTGCTATGAACTACGGTAGTGCTAGGCTAGGGATATCAATGTGATCCTGTAACTGAACAAATTAAACACAGAAATGTTTAGATACAGAAATAAGAAGGTAGGTTTTTTTTTTTTTTTTTTTTTTTTTTTTTTTTTTTTTTTTTTTTTT